>NC_089587.1:63542765-63693593 GCF_019320115.1 Miscanthus floridulus | reverse complement strand
ACGATTTGACCTTCACGGTGGTTCCACAACAGATGTGATAACTGCAAGGCAAGTTTAGAAAGCCAGTTCATGCATATTTTCAAGTTGAGAAAAGCCACTGAGTCAGTCTTGATGGCAAGACTCAAGTCATATTGGGAATTTTTTTCGTAGTTCATACAGGTTTGAGTTGCGGCGGCATACAGTTCAGATTTGTTCAGAGCATAGATAGGTCAGTAAGCATTGTAATTCTTTCGTGTTTCTCCTTTGTACATGTGCCGTAAATTGTGTATTTGGGGAGGGAGATAAGTTGTGTTGTATTATTTCAAAAAACATGTTTACTGGGTATAACTGGCGATCACGCGGAATGGTGATCTACCATGGGCCTGATTTTGCGTTGGCCGGTCAGCTTCTTTTTTGTAAAGTGAGGTGGCCATCGATTTTATTATGAAAGCTTATACCGCTGTTCAAGGACGGACAAGTTTTGTTCCCTTATGATCCCCAGATGTGATGGCCTATGATTAGAACTGGTGCAATTTAAGCTCACCTTGAATCAGGGGCAGACGTTTGAAATAATTTGGCTAGTTGCATCTACTCTCGGTACATAAAAGATGCAATTCTTGCAATTTCGAGAAGTCAGTTTGAACTTTTAATAAATTATATAAAAAAGTACAAATATTCATAATATAAAATAAGTATTATTAGATTAGTTTAAATATTTTTTTATAATAATTTATTTAGAGACATAAATACTAGTACTATTTATATAAGTTGATCAAACCTGAACTGGGTTGTCTGACATAAATTCTATAATTACATTCTTTTCTGGGCTAGAGGTATTCGTTAATCAGTGTGTCCTCGACGAGGTTTCGTCCCGTGCTTGCAGAATGCAAAAGCTAGTACAAGACCACACATCTCTTATTATCAAAGCAGGAGACTTTGGTCGTCAACCAAGCTAGCCACGTCGCCCTGAATTCCTCTCGCCATCCGATCTCGCGTTCTAAGGTCTAGATCACTTGAAGCGATTCTCGCCTGCACCGCTTCTTCTGATTAGCTTCTCTCGCTTCTCATCTGCTTCTTCCACTTCTCGTCAGAATCCAGTCAACCAAATATATATAGCAACTTCCACTTCTCCTTCCTGATTCTTCTTCTCACCCCCTCCTCTCTCTCTCTCTCTCTCTCTCTCTCTCTCTCTCTCCTCTCTCTCTCCTCTCTGTCTCCCTCTTTTTCCCGACGCGACAGCGGCGACGGCGGCGGGCACGAGCGGCGCATGGCCCGGCGGCCGTGCTCCTCCTCCTCCATCTCGTCCCCCTCCTCCTCTCTCTCCTCCATCTCCTACCTCTCCCTCTCACCTCTGTTTCTCATTCTCCTTCCTCTCTCTCCTCTTCCCTCCCGATGCGGCAGCGGCGGCATGGCCGGCACCCCACGCTGCGTGCGGTCGGTCCTGAAAGCGACGCCGCTTCCTCCCCCACACTTATGTGTTGCTTTCATAGTTGTTTTGTCTTCATCGGATTCTTGCCTTCACTCTTGCCTGTTCTAGGGTTAGTATTTTGGCCAGCTCTAGGTATGAAGAGTTCGTTAGGGTTACCTAACTTCAGGGTACGAGGAGTTTCCTTGCAATTTAGCATTCATGATTTCATAGATTCATTCATATGCCCAAACTGTAATGCTTATCTATTACTTTTTATGCAGATCCTATGTGGTTGGAAGAAATTATTTTTCTCTCCTTACCTCAAATATAATGCTTTGGTATGCTCTAACAAGTCTCATGCCCTTTTGCTCTATTGTCTTATATCTATGTCCTTTGAAATTTGGGGTAAAATTGATACTTGAGGCTCGTTGGAAATATGCTCTGGTATGCTCTACAAGTCTCCGTTGCCCTTTTTGGTCTATTGTCATATATCTATGTTCTTTGAAATTTGATAATCGAGGCGTGTTGGAATAGAATTATTTTCCTCTTAGCTCAAATATGATGTGCTCTGTTATGTTGTACGAGTCCCACGCCGTTTTGGTCTATGGTCTTATATTCATGTTTTTTTTTTACGATTTGGGATAAAATTGATAGTAGAGGGTTTTTTGGTTTCTCAATTTTTTGGGACAGCATCCACATATCGCCGCATCAATCAAAAAAAACTATTAGACATCGTTAAATGAGGGGGTTTATTCTAATACAAAATGACTTTGTGTACTCCTATATATAATGTTTAGTTCTTTTCCGATCGTAGTTAAAAGCCTAAAATATCTTATGCTAACTAGATGACACGTTGTGCCTTGTTCCTTTTTAATTTATCCCAGTGCTTATATTTTCTACTCTCTTATTTATGCTGGTAGCTAAATATTTATTGGAGCAACTACATCAAACCACTCTACCACTGCATCCTGGTTCTATGTTGCCTCTTAACTCATGTACACACCTATATATAATGTTTCCTTCATTTTATGGTGACAGCTAAAAGTCTAAAGTATCTTAGGTTAAAGAAATTACACACCATGCCTTGTGTCTTTTTAGCCTATCCCGATGCTCATGTATTCTGCTCTCTTTCATTTATGTTTGGCTGGTAATGTATTATAGCTGACACTTTATTTTTGGCTATGAGCAGGCTGCCATCGCACTATATTTTTCTTATGGAAAATGTATAGATTCATTGATGTGCATTTTAGTATAATTATCATGGTGTCCTCCTGTGCATGAAAGTTGCCCGTGCCGCCGTTTGTGTTGCTGCAAGGACAGTAGGAATGACGAGTACGTTAGCCCACCCAACACAAATTGCTCTTAGTTGGCAAGAAGTTCAACAGAGAGTTTATCTCTGGACCTTTCTGCAGCAACATTAGGTCCACCACTGCACCACAACGTTGTTTCCTCTTCTAAAACTGTTAAGGTAGCAACTAGATACTTTACTTAGTATTATGCAGTTCTTTCAGCGCTTCAAGCAAGATTGCTCAGATTTTATGCTTCATCTTGCTGCAAATATTAGATGCAATATTTTTTTAGGCGCTAGGCGGTTTCTAGGCGGTGACCCATCGCCTAGCGCCTAGGCGTGCCTAGGCGTTTTCTAGGCGTACAGAGCAGGAAGATAGAAAGGAGCAGCCGAGCAGAGGAGGAGAGGAGCAGGGGGGTGGGCGGACCTCACCTTGGGGTTCCCGAGAGGCGGGGCGAGGGGCAGCGAGGCAGGTGAGGTGTGGAGCTCACCAGCAGTGGCGGCCCGGGGAGGAGGGGGGCGCACGGGAGCTCCAGGGGCGGCGGCGGGCCGGCGGATGGAGGCGGTGCGAGGAGGCCTGCACGGAGGGAGAAGATGGCCAGTGATGCGGAAAATGGGTCCACAGCGTCAAGTACAAGCTTCGCGCACGACGAATCGGCCAAGACGTACCGTGGCCGGCGAATCGATCCTTCCGCGCCGCCACTTTCTTTCACATGTAGCCGCCCGCTCGCGCGCGCGCATCCCGCCCAGGCGCCGCCTCCTCCGCAAACGCGCGCGCCCACCGCCTAGATGCCGCCTCACCCCCTAGGCCCCACAGGAGGCCTCCGCCCAGCGCCTAGCCGCGCCTAGGCGAGCGTGGAATCGCACCTTGTTTTTCACTGATTAGATGATGTCATGTGTTTATCTATTAAGTGTATGGGAATTCATTTATTAAAGTGTATGGCGGTTCATCTACTAAAGTGTATGCCTTGTCAGTGTTTTTCTTTTCAAAAAAACTCCACTCCAAATGCATGCTGCAATGGTCTATCTGTGCTATTCCTTTTCTTCCTAAATTGATTATCTGCATCTTTTTTGGCTGCAGTTCCATTTCATAGATCACAGGGAAAACGAGGTTGGGTTAACAGTAGAGGCTCCTTTGCATCTTTACATGTAATAATCCTTGTGATAAAGATGATTGTCTCCTTTGGTTTATTATATTAAGATTTTAGGCATCCACATACTTTTTAGTTTGCTCCCATAGTCTAACCACTTGGTGGTTTTATCATGCCTACGTCCTAGAAACACATTGAAGTTGCTGCGCATGGTGTTAGGCTAAGCTATATTCCGAGAGGCATCTTCGTAAGCCTTCGTATCGTTATCTCGATTCTTCCTATGCTTGTGGCCTGCAGCAGAGCAGCTGTGCCTTTTTTTAATATATGTATGCAAAATTGTACCACTATTAAATGCAGTCTATATTTATAGCACACCACGCCTGATCAAATATAGCTTGAGTTTCACATATCCTGCCTTTTTCTAATTTCCTGATGCTGCCACCGACTACTGTCACAATATTATGGTCGATATTTAAAGCACACCATGTCAGGTCATATATAGGTTTAGTTTCACAGATCCAGCCTTTTTCTAATCTTCTAACGGTGCCACCGACTTTGTAAGAACAATTATGAGATTTTAGCAAATTGACAAGTTTTAAATGGTCACTGACAATTGAGAGCCACAAACTGATTCCAAGAATTCAGGATACACATTAATGTTCAATAGATCTTTGAATATTGTTGCACTGTTTGTTTGAACATAGCCCATTTACAGAATCTCTTCTCATACTTATATATGTTCAGAGTTCTTTAAACTTGGTGAAATAATAAATTATACATTGGTGGTGCATATAATTGTAGAGCTGGAACATTGACAATTCATAGATGCAGAGCTGTATTTATTAACAAGATAATGTCTAGCAAGTCTAAGAAGCATGTTACTCTTCTATGGTTGCCTGCTACGGTTTTGACTTGGACTATTTTTTTTTCCAACACTTCAGAAAGATACAGGAGTAGGAAGGCCAACTTAGAGCAGCAGTAAAGTATGGGGAAGGTCAAAGCCATAGTGCTTTATCGGTGTTGATAAATAGTTTTGCAATTAGATTTCCTAAACAAATAGCGCTTCAACTTCTAACAGGACTACTTCTAATTTTGGTACTTATATAGCTTTACTAAAATTATTTGATGGCCAGGATCATGGGTACCTAGAGATTAGAGGCAGCCAGAATCTCTTCTTAGCCATCTGATAGAAGTGCTTCCTTTACGAGATAGTGCACAAAATTTTGGTGATAGTTCTAGTATGTATATTTTCTTGTATATCTAAACTGTCCTAATGAAACTCTCCTTTTGAGTTTTGACATCTATGGATTGTCCATTTTCATGTGCCATAGACCAAGCTCCTATTGTGCTAGGATTAGTGCTTATCCTCAATCGCTAAAATCTCGTCCATTTGCATTTGAGATGTGTTCCGTAAAGTTTCTCGTATGTTTGGCTCTTTGCTATATTAATTGGAGATATGTCCCATAAAAGTTTCTTGTATGTTTTAACTCTTTGGTTGTTGCATTGGAGATGTATTTCAGAAAATCACATCTAATTACTATTTGTATTTGCTGGTAGTTATCCCAAACATTCGTAGGCATTTGTTCCGGTTCTACAAGTAGTTACATAATTATAACTGATTTATTATTATGGTATTAGAAGAGGTCCATGTTCTATTGTATTGCTCGTTTGGTTAAAAACCTTTTAAAAAAAGAGGCTCATTGACTAGCATGGTTCGTTCTGATTGTTTGACAGAATCTACAGATTCAGGCACTATTTTCTCAAACGTCGGCCATACACCACGTCGTCTTCTGGACAGAAACAATCCTCAGGTATGTCATCTGACAAGCAACAGAGATAACAATCATGCACTCGCCTTCCTTTTCATAACACATTGGAACACAAATATCGCTATAAATAGATAAAAACATAGACATCTATTTATGTGGGAACGCTCTCTATACATACAAATGAATAAAAAATTTACTTCCGGTTCCAACCACCTAGATTCCCATAAACGTCTCTCAACCACAGCCTGTAATTTATCCATAAGGTTCATGCCTACTGAATCCATGACATGAAATGCTTCGCAAATTTAAGAGTTCTTGTTTGAATATTACAAGATTTAAATAGCCTTAAATTTAAAACATTGCCTTATTACTTCTCTTTATACCATCCCTACTTGCCAGCACAGCCACCTCACATGCAAACTTCTCAAATGCCTTTGATTTTGCAGCAGCAGCAGCAGCCATGGACAGTGGCGGATGTGGGATGCGGGATAAGGGGGGGCTAAAACAACAGAGATGTTGATTTGCACGAAGATTTAACGGTGAAATCAAGTTTTTGCTACAGTAATTAGCATTGAAATCAAGAAATTAGGGGGGGCTGGAGCCCCCCCCCCCCCCCCCTTTGGATCCGCCACTGGCCATGGACACATACCAATATCCCAATGGCCCATTTGGCTGCAACCAATTGATCTCACTTCCGATGATGACTTCAACATGTAGATCATGCAGGAAGAAGAAGATGCAAGACTAGGTATGCCTCAACATCACAGATCCTTTGTTTTTATAAACTTTTATTTACATTTGTTCCTTATTGGTTCTAACCCCGCTCCCTCCACACACATACATTCAGTCCTAGAAAATTTAGTTGATTACGACTGCCTCCCGGCAGACTACGGTGACCATAAAATGACGCGGCTCTATCTGATTCAGCAGGTACAACTAAAATAGATATAAATAATAGAACAACTAAACACTTCATAAGCCCAACACTCTATACCTCTTCTTCACTATTCTACAGGTTCTATATCTGGATGTAGTCACCACACCGAGGGCATGTGCCGCTACCAAGAATCAGGTACACCGATTGTCCCTCATCATTTGCCAACTTTATCATATACTTTGTATACCACATATAACTCACACATCTAGATGCATACATAGATTCATCCATCAGCCCCTGATGCTTCGAACAGAACAACAAGGTATTGCTAGATAATAAGATCGGCATCAGCATCTGCACAACTGCTACTTGATGCTTATTTATTATGTATAATATGCATGCTTATGTGCACAGCAGTACCACTACATATATTGTTTCCTAACATATGCAGCCTAGAATTGTACAGTTAAGACATTCCTAGCTTTGTAGAATGTAACCATCTAACGTATGTGCTTTACCACAACTTTTACATGTAATGTAAGCATCCTGCAAGTTCCAGCTTATCACATCGCCGCAAATTTGTACTGTAGTAAGTCATATACGGCATGAGAACTCTACATTGAAAATCCTTAGCTTATTCTCTTACCGACGCGTGTGAAGGCGCGCGGCATTCACTAGTGACCATTATATGGACACGACAGCAACAGGTAGCATCGCCATCACCATCGGTGAAAACTTGAATTAGATATAGCAGTGCTAGCGTTCGGATGTCCGGACGCAGGCGGATGTTCGGACGGATGCCTGCGTCTGGACGCCCGCGCCTACGCCCCGCCCGACCTGATGTGGTGTTTGTGCTCCACCCAACCCCATGCGTGTCTGCGCCTGCGGCCGACCCCACGTGCCCTCGGCAGTTGTAGCAGGTGGGCCACATTTCAATTGCAAAATCTGGTTTACTTTTAAAATATTCAGATGCAACACTTGCAACATACGTCTAAAAACATAAGAAACATTTGAAACATGAATCTAAAATACTTGCAAAAACACCTGAAAACATTTGAAAACCATTACAAACATACGCAACATCCGGATAACACACTTGCAACATCTGTGGGAAACATATGCAACATCTAGATAAACACACTTGCAACATATGTGGAAAACATATGCAATATCTAGATAAACACACTTGCAACATACGTCTGAAAAATAGATGAAACATTGCGAACAAAGGTTTGCAACATACGTGTACAATCATTGCAATATCCTGATCTACTTTTGCAACATGCATACGAAATACTTGAAACATACATCTGAAACATTTGAAACATACACCGGTGTGGAGCTCGATGCCACACAACTCTAGTGGAGAAGGTCGCTCTAGTGGAGAAGGCGGCTAGCGTGGTGGAGAACGTCGTAGTGAGCAAATGGCCTGGTGGAGAGGAAGGATGGCGTGGCGGCACTAGAGCGTGGTGGAGAGAGAGGACGACATCAGTCGGGCATGGTGGAGAGCATCATAGCAGCATGGTCACGCTAGAGCACACGTGCGGCGGTGCGCATGCGACGGTGGTGCGGTGAATGGAGAGGAACGGACAATGGACTCATGAGCAAATAAGGTTGGGGTGAACGGATACGCAAGTGGAGAGTTGGGCCATTTTGTTGGTGTCATGGCCAATCAACGGCAACGTTCGGCGGACGGACGTTCCTTAGCACAACATTTCCAAAATAACAATGGACATGGCGACCCATATAGTCTATAGGACCGCTCGATTGTATGAAGTAAGAAGTGTGATCATCTACCCCCGACGGTTTTCTTTGGCCATCATTGAAATTGGCTCGCGCCTTCACCCCATGTCGCCAACAAAAAAAAGAATCCCAAATCTGCCCCACGCCCTGCCTCCACTAGCTCATCCCACGGTTTGCCCCACATCACAAAAAAGAAGAATCCGCAGCGTCAAGTCTGCATTCTCCCACACCCCAGCCACGTCGCTGTGCCACCGCTACCCTCCCCCTCCATGTGCCCCTACCCCAGCCATCGCGCGGCATCATGGCTCCGGAACTCTATGCCACTACCACTACCGGACCGTGGCCGACCATCACCCACTCAGCATTGAGGCGTGGAACTCGTGCCTCGGCCATAACCCTAGGGCCTGACACCATCGCCAAAGTTGACTCCTTCTCGGTCCCGTCCCACTCGGCAGGAGCTGAAAGCTCTAGTTTGGTTTTGGTGAATTGATGAAACCCTAAGTGCTAACCTAGTTTATCAAGTGATCATGAGATAGGTAGCACATTCCAAGTGATGAAGCAAATGAAGATCATAGCATGATGATGATGAAGCCATGGTGATGATCAAGTGCTTGGACTTGGAAAGAAGAAAGAGAAAAACAAAAAGCTCAAGGCAAAGGTATAAACCATAGGAGCTATTTTATTTTGGTGATCAAGACACTTAGAGAGTGTGATCACATTTAGGTTTGATAGCCATACTATTAAGAGGGGTAAAACCCGTATCGGAATGCGGTTATCAAAGTGCCACTAGATGCTCTAACTCATTGCATATGCATTTAGGATCTAGTGAAATGCTAACACCCTTAAAAATGTTATGAAAATATGCTAACACATGTGCACAAGGTGATACACCTGGTGGTTGGCACATTTGAGCAAGGGTGAAGAAGTTAGAGGTGAAGAGGAGTTAGTCTCGCTGGTCACAAGGTGATAGGACGCTGGTTTCAGTGGAACCGGCGCGTCCGGTCAGTTGTACCAGCAGAGATGCTGGCGTCGGTCAAATGACCGGACGCTAGGTCTTGAACGACCGGACGCTGGTGAGGTGTGTCCGGTCCTGTTGTCGGGCAGCACGAGTCAAAGTATAGTTATTTTAGTTTTTTTAGAGTCAAAGTATCTTAAATTTGATTAAATTTATATAACAAAATAATAATATTTATGATTCCAAATAAGTATCATTAAATTCTTCATTAATTTTATTTTCATAGTATATTTATTTGATGTTATAAATCTTTATAATTTTTCTCTGTACCATCGGCATCATGGATCGCTGAGTGGGATCTTAAACCCTCCATGAGAGTTTTTTCTTGTGATCTCTGAAAATGAATCCCCATCCTCCTTTCTTAGTCTCCGGGAAGAAGGAGCCATCACAATTGGCCTTTAGAATTCCAGCTGGTGGACAAGTCCATTTCTGTGATTGTGGTGTGCTGCTCGTATTCTTTGTCTTCGTTGGCTTGGATTGCGCCGCCAGAGAGGCGGCTCACTAGATGACTTGGCTCGGCTGTCGCACTCCCTCCTCTGCATTTGCTTTGTTCGTAGCCTCTCACCAGGCATACAACAGGGTCACTACCCATATTTGTCATCTCCCGATGCAATATTTAGGTTTATTTATCTTGGTGTTTCGTTCTAAAATGGCTCCTTGACCCCTTTAAGACAGGAGGAAGAAGCTAAACCGTATACTGAGAAAGTTGTTGGGGCAAGCCCGTGCAACGTACGTATGTCTGATTTCTCAAACTTTTAAAACATAGCTCTCTCACACAAGCCCTGTCTGTCACATGTAACCGTGTTGCTTGTCGAGCGCCACTGTAACCGTGTTGTCCGCACTCTACAGTGTGCGGATTTGCCACTGGCCAAATGGCGCGGACTGAATAACCAATCTCAAACTCCTGATCTCTCTAACTAGGTTCTTTTTTTAGAAAAAAGGTCACCCCTGCTTTTGTATTTCAAAAAGCAAACAAACATTCGAGTTCATACAAGTTTTGGCACTGACGCTAGAAACAAAGAGCTGACTTAAGTCTAGCCAAGATACTTATCACAGTTTTTCAAACGCCTGAGAATTCTCATTCCTGGCACCGATGGCGACCGAGGACTGAACACCCAATAGACCCGACTGTGATGATGATCTCGTTGTTTCCTCCTTCCACTCGATCCGGGCCGGTTGTCTTGACAGCTCCTCCAACTTGCTGATAGCTTCTTCCAGCAGTCCACCAATTTCCAGCTTGTACATCGGCATCCACCTCCTTAGCATTCTTGCAGTTCGGCTGAGCACCATCTTCATACCTAACCAACAAACTCCCTGGAAACATATTTCATTCCTTAAATTCCAGAGAGGACCACAAAACAACAGAAGTCATTATATTAACAATCAAGTGCTTTTTGTTAGAAATCCAGAACTTGGCCACCGATTCATAATCCTTTCCTATATCCAATGATCCATACCCACATAACTTTTTGTTTTGCATGTGAACTTGTGGATTTCTTAATGGACTATGTTATAATGATGGACTTCGTAATGGACTATGTTGTAATGATGGACTTTTGTGAATTATGACTTGTGATGATGTTCTAAATAATGGTCTTGTGTTTGTGGATGTATATATGTATATTTGTGACGGTCAGATTCGAATTTAAATTATATATATATATATATATATATATATATATATGGTCAGATTTGAATTTGAATTATTTTTTTTGCTGGAAAATCCCACTGTAGGGGTGGTTCTTGATTGAACCGCCCTTACAAATACATACAGCAGGGGCGGCTGGTGATACAGCCGCCCTTACAAAAGTCCACTACAGGGGCGGCTGATATTACCAGCCACCCCTACAGAGGGCACTGTAGGGACGGCTGAAAACACCAGCCGCCCCTACAGAGGGCACTGCAGGGGTGGCTGAAAATACTAGCCGCCCCTACATAGGGCACTACAGGGGTGGTCAGAAAACCACCCCTACAGAGGCAACCTCTGTAGGAACACCCTGGGAAGGGCGGCTGACGCAGCCGCCTCTACAGTTAACTTCTGTAGTAGTGACATCCGATGATATAAGGACTAAACTTTAGGGGAAGAAACTAAACAAGGCCCAAATCACCCATGAACGGAACTAATAACAACATGTTCGCTTGTTGGTTTCAGTCCGCTCAAACCAGCTAGCCAACAATGTTTTCCTCTCACAACAAATCAGCACCAGCCAGCCCAGAAACCAACCAGTGAACAGGCCAAAAGTCATTTCGGACACCATGAGTTTCTCATGAAATCACACGCTGTGCCTCTCTCTCTGGCCGGTGAGGTGTGATATCAAGAAACCGGGCCCGTAGTACCTGGCTACTGCGAACATTTCTTGCTTCAATGCACGAAAGAATCAAATACCCGCTACCTAATTTGAACATACAGGTACTAATAGTTTTTCCGGTAAACATCTGAGGCGCGTTTGGTGGAGCTCGCGCTGGCTCCGGCTCTGCCGCTGTGCGTGCAGATACTGTGATGGAGCCTGACGGAGTACCACAAACGTAGTAGTTCCGGCAGTTCCTTCTCAAGTTCATTTGTGCGGGAGCTGTAGCTGTTTTTTTTTTTCGCCGCTACAGTGATCTAAAAGTTGCACAGTTGCTGCAAGAAGGAGCCCGAGCACTGGAGAGCCGAACCAAACACGGCCTTGGAGTTCTTATATGTATAGAGTACTCTGGTTTTTCCCAGTAAACATTTGCTGATGTAGGCTGCCAAAAGCGGCATTATTTTATATTGCTAGTAGTCAAAACTAAATTATTTACACTATTTTAATTTAAACTAAAAATCCGCTTTGATTATTTGGACTGTAATATATTTAGTTCTATCTATTCCAGTACAGAAATGTGACGTGAAACATAAACAAGCTAGGTCTAAATCACCTTATTAGGGAGGAGACATACATGCACCCTTACCATTACATCCTATATATAAACATAAATGTGCGGTAAAATTATAGTTGGAGGCGTTATTAACGAAGTACTCCCTCCGTCCCAAGATAAGTACACTTCTAGGACTTCGGTAAAGAGATAAATGCCAGTGAAAAATTACAAATATATCCTATAAGATGCAATCGTTACACTTTGAGAGGAGAGATAATGGAAAAAAACAACTAAAGTTAGATTGTCTTATAACTAGAGGTGTAAATTTTAAACTTTAAAAGTGTACTTATTACGAGATGGAGGTAGTACAAAATAAGGGTGCGATATATATAGGAGTATATACACCACTACTAATCGTCACTCATCAGGCTTATACCAGCATAATAAACGTGTTACAGTAAGACCTGAACAGTTCATTTCGGGCATGAACTGAGTAAAATATTCACGTTCCTGAACGCGGCAAGGAAAAGACGTACCATTTCACGTTGCAGTCCTGAAATGAAATAAAAATGAATAAATACTGTACTAAAATGTAAAAATATGGGACATGTATTATTGAATCGGATCAAACAACACGGATGAGATAGGAGTGATGTTAAAGTAATCATTTGGAGTTGGATGTGGCTCAGCCATATGTGTAACCTGATCTCTACAAAAATGCTCTCGGCTATAACATGTTTCGAATGCCTCTCAGCAATCTACAGCATAGCACAGTACATGTGAAGAAATAATAGCATGCAATTAAATAGAAAAAAGAGACTGTTTCTTTAGGACATTGGAAATAAAACTCTGTGTGCGTATGTATTTGCAATTTACACTGCAATGTCTTGAGTAAACACTGCAAAATCACCCTAAGGAAACACACATAAATAGTTCTCTAAAAGCATTCGAATCAATCATCGAATGACGCCGACTGTATAGCTTACACTAGCAGAGAACAGACCTTTGATCCTCGATTAAAATTGGCTCTAGTCCTGGCATTTTTTGCGCCCGGGACTAGAGAGACCTTTAGTCCCGGTTGGTGGCTCCAACCGGGCACTAAAGGTCCCTGCCCAACGGCTACTGCAGCCAGACAGAGGTGGCAGGGACCTTTAGTCCTCGGTTGGAACCACCAACCGGGACTAAAGGTAGACTTTTACTCCCGGTTGGTGGCTCCAACCGGGAGTAAAGGTCTACTCCCGGGCCGTGGCTGCGCCGGGGGTTGGAAAGTTACCTTAGTCCTGGTTGGAGCCACCAACCGGGACTAAAGGTCCCCCCCTTTATATCCCGGCCGTCTCCTTCTTCTCCCCGAGCCGAGCTCAGCACATTTTGAAGCTCACTGCACTAGTGTTCTTGCTTCCTCCCTCCATTGTTCCTCCATCCATTCTTCGATTCCTCCGTCGATTTCTTCGATTCCTCCGTCGATTCTTCAGTTGTAAAGGTTACCAATCTCATACTCTCATTTTTCATCATTGGCTTATCTCATATTGTTCACTATATATATATTGTTTTTATGGTGTTTTTTTATTTGTAAACAATTTGAGCTCAAAATAACTTATAGTTTGCATATTTGGATGAAGAAAGGTTAAAGTAGGTATTTAAAATTAGTATTCACTTTTTATTTCTAGCATGCATAGCACACTTCATTGTTTAGAGATATAGATAATTTTATAGTTTCTTAATTTTATTTGTTTATAAAATGAGAAATTTATAGTGTATTAAAAAATGAGTATAGAGAGTAGATGGCAACTGCTTCTAGGTCCTCGGCCTCTCATGGGTTTCCAAAGCGACTTAGGCCGGGCCTCCCTCTCATTCCATGCGGCAAGTGTCGTGATGAGACGAAGATTGTGATGGAGTACCGAGTGAAGAAGGAGGGTCCCAACAAGGGTCGTATCTTCTACAAGTGTCCGGATCACAATGTGAGTTATTTTATCGTATTTTATGATTATGGTTAGTTTATACCTATTTTCATGATGGTTGTGATTAAAGTTCTAATTTTTTGTTTTAATTTCAGTGGGATGGCAGTGGACGATGTTCAGGCTTCTACTGGGAGGAAGAGTATGTTGAACTCGTGCAAAAATATCTTGCACAACAGGCAGATATGGCGGCTAATGAGGCAGTGATCCAGCCAAAGAAGCCCAAAGATGTTGCACAATCGGGGGATCTGTCTGTTTTAGTTGAGATTGGTCGCGAAATCCTTGTGCTCCTGAAATGTATTTTAGCTTTAGTTCTTTTAGTGGTAGTTGGGATTGTCTACATTGTAGCGATGCTTTCATAAATTTGTACCTTTTGTGGTGGCACGCATGTTGTATAAATAATTAATTATGATCTAGGTTTTAATATGGTATTTATGTCATGTAATGCAGATGAGCCGGCATTGGATGTACAATGCTGATCGCCGCTCCCAAGAGTTCATTGACGGCGTGCATTCTTTGTTACGTGCGGCCGAGGCAAACAAACAGCGACGGTTTCATGTGCTGCCCATGTGCCATATGTAAGAATACGGTGGAATATCCTTGCTCAAGGACTCTTCATTCACACTTGTTCAAGTCGGGTTTCATGCCAAACTATATTTGTTGGACGAAGCACGGAGAAACCAGGCGTTGTAATGGAAGAAGGTGAAGAAGAACAATGGGACGACAATGATATTATTCCCGATGGTGCGTGCTTCAATGATACTGCAATGGGAGAAGCTGAAGAAGAGGTAGCCGCAGAAGATGAGCCTGCTGATGATCTTTGTCAGGTCATTCGTGACGCACAAAGAGAATGTGAAAGTGAAAAGGAGAAGATCAAGTTCGAGCGGATGCTAGAAGATCACAAGAAATTGTTGTACCCAACTTGTGATGCAGGGCAGAAAAAGTTGGGAACCACACTAGAATTGCTGCAATGGAAGGCAAAGAATGGTGTATCTGACAAGGGATTTGGAGAGTTACTAAAAATCCAAAAGAAGATGCTTCCGAAGGACAATGAATTACCCGCCACTACCTACGAAGCAAAACAAGTTGTCTGTCCTATGGGGCTAGAAATCGAGAAGATACATGCATGTCCTAATGACTGCATCCTCTACCATGGCAAAGAGTACGAGAAATTAGATGCATGCCCGGTATGCCATGCATCGCGGTATAAGATCAGGCGAGATGACCCTGGTGATGTTGAGGGCGAACGTCCGTGGAAGAAAATCCCTGCCAAGGTTATGTGGTATGCTCCTATAATACCACGCTTGAAACGTCTGTTCAGAAACAAAGAACATGCAAAATTGTTGCGATGGCACAAAGAAGACCGTAAGGTAGACAATATGTTGAGACACCCTGCTGATGGGTCCCAGTGGAGAGCAATCGACAGAGAATTCCCAGGAGTTTGCAAATGACGCAAGAAACTTAAGGTTTGCTTTAAGTACAGATGGTATCAATCCTTTTGGAGAGCAGAACAGTAGTCATAGCACTTGGCCTGTTACTCTAAGTATCTACAACCTTCCTCCTTGGTTATGCATGAAGCGGAAGTTCATTATGATGCCTGTGCTCATCCAAGGCCCGAAGCAACCTGGCAATGACATCGATGTGTACCTGAGACCACTTATTGACGAACTTCTCATTTTGTGGAATAAAGAAGGTGTACGTGTGTGGGATGAGTACAAACAGGAACACTTTGATCTGCGAGCATTGTTGTTCGTAACAATCAATGATTGGCCTGCTCTAAGTAATCTTTAGGACAGTCAAACAAGGGATATAATGCATGCACACACTGCTTCGGTGATATTAGAGGTGTATTCTTGAAAAAATGTTGAAAGGTCATGTACCTTGGCCATCGTCGATTTCTTCCTGCAAATCACCCCGTAAGAAAGAAAGGCAAGCATTTTAAAGGGAAGGCAGACCACCTGACCAAGCCTCACAACCGAACCGGTGAGGATGTACTCGATATGGTCAATGATGTGAAAGTCGTCTTTGGAAAAGGACATGGCAGCCAACCTGTTCTGAACGACGCTAACGGTCACGCACCCATGTGGAAGAAGAAGTCCATATTTTGGGACCTACCCTATTGGCAAGTCCTAGAGGTCCGTAGCTCGATCGACGTGATGCACCTAACGAAGAATCTTTGTGTGAACCTGCTAGGCTTCATGGGTGTGTATGGAAAGCCTAAGGACACATTTGAAGCATGACAGGGCCTACGTTGTTTGAGAGAAAGAGACAACCTACATCTAGAGAAGACAGATGATGGACACCATTACTTACGTCCTGCTAGCTACACTCTAAGCAAAGAGGAGAAGGAAATCATGTTTGAATGCTTAAACAACATCAAGGTACCATCTGGATTCTCCTCGAATATAAAGGGTATTATAAATGTGCCAGAGAAGAAATTCTGTAACTTAAAGTCCCATGACTGTCACGTTCTCATGACGCAATTACTTCCAGTTGCATTAAGAGGAATTCTACCTCCAAATGTACGTCTAGCCACCGTGAAGCTATGTGCATTCCTCAATGCAATTTCTCAGAAGGCAATTGATCCAACTGATCTAGCTAAACTACAGAATGATGTGGTTCAATGTCTCGTCAGCTTTGAGTTGGTGTTCCCTCCTTCCTTCTTTGATATCATGACACACCTCCTAGTTCACCTAGTCAAGGAGATTTTCATTCTCGGTCCTGTGTTCCTACACAACATGTTCCCCTTAGAGAGATTCATGGGAGTCCTAAGAAATATGTTCACAACCGTGCTCGCCCAGAAGGAAGCATCGCCAAGGGCTATGGAACAGAAGAGGTCATTGAGTTCTGTGTTGACTTTATTCCTGACCTTGACTCGATTGGTGTTCCTGAATCGAGACATGAGGGGAGACTAAGCGGAAAGGGGACACTAGGGAGGAAAACATATATTGGTATGGAGGATGATTATTTCAATAAAGCGCACTACACAGTTCTACAGAACTCCTCTTTGGTAGATCCGTATATTGAGACACACAAGGATCTCTTACGATCCGAGTTTCCAGGGAAGACTGAAGCTTGGATTACGCGTAAGCACATGGAAACTTTCGGCGGTTGGTTGCGAAAAAAATGTCAAGGTGATGAGAGCATCCATGAGCAACTGTATTTATTGGCTATGCAACCATCATGGCATATCGTCACATACAAAGGGTACGAGATAAATGGGAACATATTCTACACAGTAGCCCAAGATAAAAGGAGTACCAACCAAAACAGTGGTGTCCGCATAGATGCCACAGACCCGAATGGGAATAAGCAGACATATTATGGCCGCATAGATGAAATATGGGAACTAGAATATGCACCTACTTTGAAGATCCCATTGTTCAAGTGCCAATGGGTCAAGGTGACCGGAGGCGGGGTAACAGTAGACAACGAGTATGGAATGACAACAGTAGACCTTAGTAATATTGGGTACAAAGACGAACCATTCGTCCTTGCCAAGGATGTGAATCAGGTGTTCTATGTCAATGATATGTCTACCAAACCAAAAAGAGGGAAAAACGATAATGACTCAACCAAAGAGCCAAAGCGCCACATAGTTCTTTCAGGGAAAAGAGTCATCGTGGGAATTGAGGACAAGTCAGACATGTCAGAAGATTATGAAAAGGATGACCGAATTCCACACTTCAAAGTGAACAAAGACCCTAGCATCTTGGTAAATGATGAGGACACTCCATGGTTACGACACGATCATAACCAAGGGACATACGTAAAGAAGAAGTTCACTGCTGTGCCCACTTGATGATATAGTGATTTAATGTAGTGTGTGTTTGAGATATTATGTAATAATTGTAAATTCAGATGTTTATTATGTCGTGTTTCAAATTAAATCAATGTTTGATTTGGTGGGATTTCTCTCTCGAAAAGTTAAATTAGGATATTGAGTGATGAAAAATTAAAATATTAACGTTAAAATGATGTGAAAACAAATTTCCTGTCCAAAACCAATAGTTTTAATAATTTTAATTAAACACTACATTTTTGCATTAACGAAATAATAAATATTAGTTACATTATGTTTTATAATTATAACAAAAAATAAAAAAGTTAGGTTATAGATTTTTCCTATTATAAAGAAAAAGAAAATCCATATTTTTAACAAAATAATTTTATGCATTTTATTTAATTTACTATATATTTAACAAGACTATTGCATTTCTATTAAAAAATTTGCTCAAAACAGGCGGGTAACGAAACTGCTGCCCACCTTTACTCTCGGGTGGGAAGCCCACTGGGAGTAAAGGTGGGCTGCAGTTTCGTGGCCCGCCAAAAAAACCTTTACTCCCGGTGCGTATTACCAACCGGGAGTAAAGGTAAACCTTTGCTCCCGGTGCGTGTTACCAACCGGGAGTAAAGGTATATCTTTACTCCCGGTTGGTAACACGCACCCGGAGTAAAGGACCTTTACTCCTAGTGGGGGGCTGGCATCGGGAGTAAAGGGGTGTGGCATATATATGCCAGTGCCCAAACCCCTCGTCGCCCCATCTTCTTCCTTGCGTTATCGATCTTCGCCGCCGCGCGTGCCATCGCCGATTCCTCTCCCCCGCTGCGCCCACGCCACCCGGCCCGCCACACCGAGGATGCCGCTGCCACCCCGCCCGACACCGGTCGTCGCCACCGCCTCACGCGCGTCCGCGGTCCTCGCGCGTGCGTTCGCCGCGCCACTGCCACCGCGACCCCGTCGACCCGACCCCAACATCGCCGCCGACCTCGGTCCCCACGACGCCCTCCACCTCTACGCCGACCGCACCGACCACCGCCCTCGTCGTCGGCCCTCCACCGCGCGCGCCCGTGCGCCACCCTCCACTGCGCGCCAATGACTTCACGGCGCCAGCTGCTGCCCGCTCCGGCCTGACGCGTGGGCTACACCCTCCAGCGCGTTGACCGTAGCCCTGGCCCGGGCCGCTCCACGCCGATGACGCCCTCCACCGCCCCTCCACCACCCTGGCCCAGCCTGCCTCACGTAGTCATCGTCAGCACACCGGTCGTCTCCACCGTGTCGCCGCCCCTAGTTCGCGCCGAGCACCGCCCCTAGCCTGGCTCGCCTCACGTTGTCGTCGTCAACAGAGACTGTAGTGTGCGCGCCCCCGATGCCGGTCGCCACCGCGCCGACATGGCCCGGCCCGCTCTACTGCGCCGACCACCGCCCCGACCCACTCTGCGCCGACGTCGAGACCACGCCGCTTCTCTTGCCGTACATCCTTGTCCTCGATCGCGATCCATATGTTTTCGTCATTTGTATTCATATGCATGTATATATACGTCGTGGAGCACCGCCGCCCTCGTTCGCCCATGCGTTTCTATGTATACGGCGGAGCACCGCCGCCCTCGTTTGCCCTAGGGTTTAGGGTTTATACGACGGAGCACCGTCGCCCTCGTTTGCCCTAGAGTTTAGGGTTTATACGATGGAGCACCGCCGCCCTCGTTTGCCCTAGGGTTTAGGGTTTATACGGCGGAGCACCGCCGCCCTCATTCACCCATGTGTACAAATATATATACGGCGGAGCGGAGCACCGCCACTCTCATCACACCGCCCTCTCTCGCGGCCTAGTCGATCAACATTCGTATTATCGTTATCGTTAACGCTAAACAATCACACTAGGGCGAATTACGTCGGTGACTAGGGTGAACCGCGTTGTTGATGTCACCGACGTGGTTCGCCCTAGTCACAGACGCAATTCGCCCTCAACCGTTTATGTATAGCCCTAATTCGCCCTAGTACCGACGCAGTTCGCCCTAGTGTGGCGAATTGCGTCCGTGACCGAGGGGCAAGATTTAATAATGCATATTGTTCGTAGATTTTATGCATGTAAGCAAAGATTTGACGTACTATATATTGGTTTTGTTTTTTGAAGCTAGATGGCCGACCTGAGAAACATGGATGAGGAGGAGTTGATGATGAATTTGATCAGCACTAGCACTCAAGTTGCCGGCGATGATGGTGCTAAAAATAACGTGCAAGAGGATGCAGATGACGGGAGTCAGTACTTAGCTCTTGAACAAAATGAGCAACAAGATATTGGCCAAGTATATATTTTTTTATTATTAGCTATATATATTATCATATGTCTTATGTGTGCTCATGACATTAAAAATAATGTTTATGTTTTGTAGCCCTCTGGATTGACATCAACACCTACAACGAAGAGTAAAAATGTTCGAGGTCCCAAAAAGCCATTGGAGGGTCGCTTCATCATCTCGGAGTTCAATGTGGATACAGGCGAACCGGGGGGGCCAAATAAAACAAAATTCGTGCACCACTGTGGTTACCTTGTAAGGGACCAGCTCCCGATCAGTACTCATGAATGGAAGAAGAAGACCAATGCTCCTCATATCAGTTTTGTCTTCGATCGTGACAAGACGTTAATTTGGAATGATGTCTTGGAACATTTCACGCTCCAAACAGATGGTTATGATGATATAATAGATGGTGATGAATTGAAGGAGCGAGTTAGGGATTGGGCAATGAAGAAGATGGCCACCCAGTTTCAGACTTGGAAGAAACACCTATACACGACATATGTCAAGAAGAACATAGCACCAGATTTCACTGTCCCAGACCCGATCTCAAAGCAGAGGCCCTATTGGGATGAGTTTGTACAGCACAAGACGTCGGAAGAGGGTGTGAGTCGGGTGATAAAGAACCAACGTAATGCCCAACAGAAGACATACCACCATAACTTGGGATCAGGTGGCTACCCGACTACCATTAAGAAGTGGAACAAAATGGAAGCAGACCTTCTTGCCAAGGGTATCACACCAGAATCACTCGAGTGGGGAGAGCGTGCAAAGAATTGGTTTTTCGCTCATGGGGGAACACTGGACCAGGAGACAGGGAAGTGCGTTTATGGCGCAAGACTGCAAGAAGCAGCAGAAAGATTGTTTTATGCTCATAGAGCTACTGCTAGTGGTGCGTTCAGGCCCAACAGAGAGAAGGATAAACTAACATATGCCATCGGGACTATTGAACACGGTGGCCAAACTAGAGGCAAAGGAAGTGTCTCATGGGAGCATGGATTCCCTCAGGACAGACCTTCCTACAGAAGCCGCCAGAGAAAGAAGGAAGACGAGGCACAGCGGCTCCAGAGGTTGGAGGAAGCGGTGCGTGAAGCACAGGAGCAGGAAAAAAACCTTGAAGCGAGAATGTAGGAGGAAATCAGAAGGCAAGTGCAAATAGCAGTGAGTGCAAGCAAGCAGGCATCAGAGCCAGGAATCAACATTAGCCCTTAGTTGAAAAGCAGCTGTGCTTCCATGGAGATACCAAATCAAGGGGACACAGGACTGCGCTTCCCGATGGATGACGTCACTGAACCTTGTACATCATGTGAGCTACACATTCCGAAGGGGAATTCCACAATCAAGATGGCTATCGGTCTTGTTAATCCTATCGACCGAACCAAGACACCAAGGATTCATGGGAATATAATCCAAGAAGGATATACTACCATCTCGGTAGATAAAGCTGAAAAGGGTTTTAGTGATTTGCCTCTTGACATTCCTGGAGGTGATGGCGATAAGACTCTAGGAGAAGCAGAGAAGACATTCATTCTATGGCACAAGCGCTACATCATCATTCCCGGGATGTCGCCTCCACCTCCTCCTGAACTACCTCACCATAGGTGCGGATGAAAACACTACATCATTAATTTATATTGGCTTAAATAATTAACAATCTGCTCATAATAATATATCATTCCTTTTTTGTAGCAGATCCTCCCCTAACCTAAGTCCAATTGTTCAATCGCCAGATCATCATAGTGCTCTGTACGATGACAATGTGTTGGAAGGCGAGGCTACATCCACACCATCTCCAAGGAGGTCTCCAACGCCGCAGCCGCCACCTCCAAGGAGGTCTCCAACGCCGCTGCCACCACCTCCAAGGAGGTCTCCAACGCCTCCCCTACCCCCGCTTACCAAGAAGCCAAGTACTAGCAAGAGGCCAGCCCCACAAACAAAGAACTAGCCCCCGCCGACAAAGAAAGCCACTGTGAAACCAAGGGCTATTCCCAAAATAATATCTGAAGAGAAGGAAGAAGTAACTGATGCATATAAAAAAGATATGTCCAGATTCTATGACAAATTTAAAAAGGATCAAGAAGTAAGGAGAAACCTGGAGAAACCGTACTTCTTCGTAGCTCCAGATATTCTAAGAAAAAAGGTGGCTTCTTACCAGCAACAACAGCGGGAATCTCGTAAGCCGTCCAAAGCAACGTTAACGGACTATGACTGCACTCTCACCAAGTCAATTGATGCGGCACAAAAAAAGAAGCGGGCAGGGAAAGGAGTTGCACAACTCGGACAACAATCACGCCAATCAGTCCCCCCGCTAGTTGTTGGTAATGAATATGGTTCGAATTTAGGATTATTGCATTAGGCAAACATACCTCCTGATGTCGATTTGGATCACCTTGGTGAATTTATTGAAGAGACTGGTCTCAACCTTTACCAGATGTTTGGTGATAGAAACATTGAGAGTGCGGCGGAGGTTGATATTTGGAAGAAAAAATTTGTACTAGGCCAGAGTCTATACAACCCTCAAGCCTTAGGTGATCTGGGGACGCAAATGTACCTGCTAAACAAGTGGTACATGCAGGCGTCTACCGGTGGATACTTCTGCGTTGGTGTCAGAATTAGAGACGAACATTGGTTCCGTGGCGATGATGTTATGTATGTTGACTTTGCAGAATTTCATCAACTATGCCACCTGACCTCTCTGGACAAAGTTATCATTAGCTGCTATTGCCTATAAGTAATAATTCTTTCGATCTATTATTAAACTCATCATATGTGTGTATATGCATATAAATTATCCTAACAAGTACTATATATATGCAGATTTACAATGACAGAGCGCAGAAAGAAAGGCTGCAATGAAATTGGTTTTGTTGATCCCCATATAGTATTCAAAGACCCAGTTACTCCAAAGCCTAATTGGAAGTCTGAGTCAGAGAGTAACCTCATGAACTTCTTAGTGAACCAACGCCACAAGAAGGATATACCCTTCCCCTACAACTTCAAGTGAGTGTTAATAATGTCGATCATCCTTAATGGCTCATATGTTGATTCTAGTTAATTAATGAGTGTTATGCATTATATCCTATAAACACATGCAGCAATCACTGGATATTGATGGACATCGATCTGGTGAAAAGTCACTTGATAATCTATGACTCGATGAGAAAACCACAACAAGACTACCAAGATATGATAGATATTATCCAGAGGTAATTTCGGTATCTCTAGCAACTATATATACACACAAACATGATGATTAACTATATTTGATGACGTGGCAAATTTTTTATTGGGCAGTGTTTGGAAAACCTTTATTGAGAAGCAACACGTGGGAAAATGCAAAGCGCCACTTAATGTAATCCCTTTGAAAGTAAGTCCCCTAAATCGCATCATCTTTATTAATTAAACATATAGCTTTCACCGGATCACCAGATTGGATGACAAATCTTTTTCTCGTAAAGTGGTGCCTGAGGCAGGAACAGGGGAACAATAACTGTGGTTACTATGTTTGCGAGTTTATCAAGCAGGTCTCCCAAAGAACTCCTACGGAGAGACTCAAACTACGTTAAAAATACAATATATATTCATTTAATTATTATTATTGATTGTGTTACTATGTCTTTATATATATATATATATATATATATATATATATATATATATATGTATGTGTATGTACATATATTAATTTATTTTCCTTTAGTTCAAACCTGTAGGCTCGATGGTTGGAGGAAAAGGTCATACGGCAAGACCAGTTCAAAGCAATTCAAGAGTCTATAGCCGGATTTTTTAATGACCAGGTCATCAATTCCAAGGGCGAGTTCTACTTCGACCCAACACTGCCAGAGGATGAGAGGAAACTTGTTATATCACAACAACTGTAATGCAATCTTTTGTAATATATGCACATGAAATAATATAATGTAAAATACACATATGCATGCATGCATGTAAATATATATATATGATGCATGCATGCATATATATATATTTCTATGCTTGAATTGTGTCATTTAATACGTTCATTGTGCTTGAACCGAAACATACTATACACGCGTATAAATGTATTATTAGCAGCGTACAATACAATTTCGAAAACCTATTTTGAAAAGAAAACAAAAAAATGAAAAGAAAAGAAAAAAGAAAAAAAATAACCTTTAGTCCCGGTTGGTATTACCAACCGGGACTAAAGGGTGCCGGCCCCGTGGCATGTCAGGAGGCACCTTTAGTCCCGGTTGGTGTTACCCACCGGGACTAAAGGTTCCTCTTTAGTCCCGGTTCCTGACCCGGAACTAAAGGACCCCTTTAGTCCTAGATGCTTGCTCTCGGGTGGGAAACCGGAACTAGAGGGGGTTTCCCACCGAAAGTAAAGCCCGTCTCTGTACTAGTGCACGAAAGCATTTTAATTTGATGACATGACATAGCAATCTAAAACTAGCGGAACTGCTCTAAGTTGTCCCACACACCTAGCGTACATACAGTGCTGTCTAACAACTGTTTCACAATTTACGACAATACCTTTGCTCCTATCCCCCGTTGGCATTATATTGAAAAAAAATAGAAAAGTGCCATGACGGCAAATAATAAATGCATGCGAGATATCCGGAGCTTCTTAGCAAATAATAAATACACACGGCCTCTAAAAACGGTTAAAAAAAAGGATCCTGCTCAAAATATTTTTGAGCTCTGATGAGTACGTGCGTATCGCAGTAAAACAGGTTAGCCATGCACGTACGCATTTCAATGGCGTATACCAGTGAGGCGCTTAACGCTTGGAAACAGCCGAGCCATGCAACGTGGTTGGTCGCCAAAACTCGACATTGCCAACGTTGGTGAAATACTAGAGATTGGTTTACAATTCGCCCCGTCCCCCAAGTGAAAGCGATCGACGTGTGTCGCTATGCATGCACCCGTGCACAACAGGTAACCTGGCTAGTCCTAGTAGTTTAATTCGCACGGGTTTTGTTACATCCACATGAATCAACTGAAAATTGCTATACACAGACACAGTGGAGGACCGACGGAAGGCGACGAACTTACGCTGTCCAAATTTGGAGTGAAGTCGTCGTCTGGCATGGCATCGATCGATCGATCCCTCAGGTTCACACAGATGTGCTTTACTTTACTTCGTGCAGCTAGCATGCGTGCTCTTGCAGCCTCTTTTTTTTTTTGTCTAGTTTCAAAAGGTCTCAGCGTTTTAACTTTATTTGAACATGGACGCTTATGGATGCATCCATGATCCATTATTGCATCATGTCGAATTGTTATTGGACGTGCCGTCGTTTCAGCATCAAGTAATTTTCATTGTTAGTTCTTAAGGGGTGGAGCGTGGTTGACCACACAAGCAAGATGGTCCATGGTCCGGTCCCTGCCCAATCAAATATCCACTATGTAAATACTCCCTCCGTTCCAATTTAAAAGTCATTTTGATTACATAGGTTTTGCTATATATAAAGATATATAGAGTATCTAGGTGTATATCTATCCCTAATAATAAAAAAGTAAAATTTTAGGCTATTATCTTTCGTCCAGCCCATTCAATTTGGCCCAACAGTCCGAACCACTCGGTCACGCGCCAGCCTTGTTGCTCGCCCCCGCTGGCCTTTTCCTCTCCTCGACTTTTGAACGGCCCGCTCGGTTGGTCCCGACTCCCCGTACCGCGCAGACATAGACGATGAAGGAGTCCGCCACCACCGGGATGCACCGTCTGCTCGAGGGGGTTTGTGCTGCCGCGCGCCTTCTTCGAAGAAGCCGTCACCGCTGTGTTGACTGTGGTACATGGCGTCGCCGGAAGCTTCATCCATACAGTGAAGGCGCCGCTCCGCCGGAGTTGCGTTCCCATCCGCCGAGTGACAAGATCTGCGTTGGCGTCGTCGCCCCGTCGCCCCACTCCCGCGGAAATCGTCTGCGCCGTTGCCCCGCTCCTCACTCAGAGTCCGCGTCGGCACTCCTCCGCCCCACCCGCAGAATCGAGTATTCGGCATCTCGGGCGCCAGCCACGACGTGTCCCCCGCGCGGACGCTACCGTAGAGTCCTCGTCGCGGTTCCGTCTCCACGCTCCCCCTCCCCCGATCACAGCGAAACGGAAGGAGCATCCGCGTCCACGTCGGGGATGAACTCGGCGATGAAACGGAAGCAGAGTCCGCGTGGGGACGAGCTCGAAATTCCTCCGCCAATGTCTCAACACCATAAATCCCTCGAGTCCTCTGCCTCATAATCACGGTATCAATCTGCGCATGTTGGTTTTTAGTTTTCAATTTAAATTTCCTTGGAAGATGTAGGAGAGAGTCGCGCGAGCTCGGACCCCGCGTGGGCCGAATGTTTGTGTAGCCCAGGGCACATGTATCCCCCGATAAATCACCGTTCGATGCTTTATAGGAGTCGTGCTAGTTTTGTAGATTAAATGTAACACTGGTTAGGCCGCGTTTAGATCCAAAAAAATTTTGGGTTTTAGGTACTGTAGCACTTTTGTTTGTATTTGTCTATTAGTGTCTAATTATGGACTAATTAGGTTCGAAAGTTTCGTCTCGCGATTTCTCACCCAACTGTGTAATTAGTTTTTTTTTCGTCTATATTTAGTACTCCATACATATGCCACAAGATTCTGCGCAAAATTTTTTAGAAACTAAACATGCCCTTATTTAAGGTGCTTAAAGCGTGTGATAGCTCTGACACTCTTCAGACAAAGCTGCAGATACATCTAGTGATCACCATTTAATTTGCGCAGGCTGCTGTAGCAAGAAGTCAATCGGATTATAAATTGAATGTATGGTTTAATAAATATTTTGATTTGAATATTGGTAATGATAAAAGGACGAAGAAACAAAGGCAAGCAATAAATGAAAACACTCGCATGCCAATAAAGACTGTACAAACAAAGGATCCAAAACAGTGACTTCTAGGTTACACGGGTCAAGTGGAGGCTCATTTCAGTCCGTTTGGAGATAGTGTTGACCTCGACGCAAGATAGGTGTACGGTTTGCGGCAAATGCACCATAGGCACAAAAATCAGCTTGGATGCACCTGATGGTACACCTAGATGACGTGGGTGAAGTGGAAGCTCGTTTCAGTTTGTTTCGAGGTAGTGTTAATCTCGACGCAAGATAGGTGCACTAGATGTGCCGAACGTGCTATAGTCTCAGAAGTCATGTTGGGCGCACCCGATGGAACTCCTAGGTTACATGGGTCAAGTGGAGGCTCGTTTCAGTCTGTTTGGAGATAGTGTTAACCTCGACGCAAGATAGGTATACGGTTTGCGCCGAATGCACCATTGGCTCAGAAATCAGTTTGGATGCACCTGATGGAACTCCTAGGTGACGTGGGTGAAGTGGAAGTTCGTTTCAGTCCGTTTTGAGGTATTGTTAATCTCGACGCAAGATAGGTGCACTATATGCGTCGAACGTACAATAGTCTCAGAAGTCATGTTGGGCACACCCGATGGAACTCCTAGGTTATACGGGTCAAGTGGAGGCTCGTTTCAGTCCGTTTGGAGATAGTGTTGACCTCGACGCAAGATAGGTGTACGGTTTGCGCCAAATGCATCATAGGTGCAGAAATCAGTTTGGATGCACCTGATGGTATCCTATTTCTGGTGCCACATGCTAGGGCCCAGTTTAGATGCCGAAAATTTTGGCAAAACGACACTGTAGCATTTTCGTTGTTATTTGGTAATTAGTGTCCAATCATAGTCTAATTAAGCTTAAAAGATTCGTCTCGTGGATTTCGTCTAAACTGTGTAATTAGTTTTATTTTTTATTTATATTTAATGCTTCATGCATGCGTCCAAAGATTCGATGTGACAGAGAATCTTGAAAATTTTGGCATTTTGAAGGGAACTAAACAGGCCCTAGCTGCCACGCTCTGTCAGTACCAAAAGCGACTGCAGACTATTAGCGTTTTCAACCCCTGCACTAGTCCATCTAACTATCACTTGGTTCCATTTAATGTTGCATCCCAGCCGTCGGATAGGGGGGATATCTGTGCCCCGGGCTAACCCCTCCGCGTGGGACTGGATGGCCGTTCCTGGTGGTGGCCGGCCATGGCGGCGAAGCAGCAGCAGCAGACCAAGGCGCTGACAACACGATGATGGCGCCGGCAGCTGGGAATTGAACGCGCGAGGAGCGGAACCTGTAGCGAACGTGGAAGATGGCGAGAAGTTTCTGCCATAGGAGCACAAGTAGGAAGGGCTCCAGGGCGTTCCGGAGGTTGAAGATGGGGAAGAGGTGCGACTTGGCCCGCGAATCAGCGGTTGGGACAACGAGGCCTCCATTCTGGCCCATGAGGGAGTAACCCTCGAGCCCAAAGCTCACGTGCTCCCTCCCGGCCAGCCTATTACAGAGTCACGACCGAGGAGCCTGGGCATTCGGTTTTAACCGAGATTTCGGTTCGGTTTAATCGGTTTATAGAAAGTTCGGTTTTCAGAAAGTGACACCCGATCGGTTCTTCAGAGCAGCAAAAACCGACAACTTCGGTTTCCGTTTTTTAGTTCGGTTTTTGGTTTTAACCGAAAAAACCAATGAAAACAGAGGCAAGCGCTCGAACCTCCATCAGTCCATCTCCATGGTCGCATGACCGTCCTGCTCGCGCACCGCGCCGCTCCCGCTCGCCCCTGCTCGCGCCGGCACCACCGTCGTGCCATGGAGCAGCCGCACGGTGCAGCCACCAAGCATGCCGCGCCCGCGCCCGCGCCGTGGAGCAGCCGCGCGGCGCAGCCACCGAGCATGCCGCGCTCGCGCCCGCGCTACCACAGCTCGCAGCAGTCGCGTCACCGCGCCTCGCCTCGCCCGCTGCCGCTTCCCCATCCTGCCAGGCCGCCTTCCAGTCGCGCCGCCGCCGTCGCTAGGTTTTAGGGTTCGGATAGGCAGTTGCAGAGTCGGGTGGGAGAGGGAGAGGACTCGGATGGGAGACGGGGTGACTGAGTGAGGGAGAGACCAGAGGTAGAGGGGGGTCGGACAGGAGAGGGAGACTAGGAGAGGCCTCAGGTCTGCCCAGAGCAGTGCGTTGTGGGCCTTGGTGGGCTCTGGGTTGAAGCGGAGAATTACGGAGAAGCAGGCCTGCATAGCGGAGATTGCTGCTAACTTCGGTTCGGCGGTTGTTCGGTTCCATTCGACTCAAAAACCGACACCGTAGCCGAAGACCGAAGTTCCCAGGATCCAAAACCGAAGCCGAACCGAAAAACCGAAAAACCCGACACTTCGGTTCGGTTCGGTGCGGTTCGGTTCGGTGTTCGGTTTTCGGCTAAAATGTGCCCAGGCTGACCGAGGCACCCAGCTGCTCCATACGCCTTCTTGTGTTTAGCTCTCTTTTTATTAATTATTCTGTATTTAACGCCATTTTTATGCACAATTTATGATTTTAATTCTTTTGTGAAGGACTCAAAAATTCAAAAACTCACACTTTTTGTATATAAAAATGCATAATTTGAAAGTTGCGCAAACATCTCTTACGCCTAATTATTTATTAATTCATACGCACTTATATTCTGTTTTATTAATTTTTCATATATATGAGGTAGAGTGGGGGAATTCTCTCTGATATCTTTGTCTCTCTAATTTATGAGGTAGAGTGGCGGAATTCACTCTCATATCAGGGCCACGTTGAAAATTGAAATACGTTGCATTAGATTTATTAAGGATTGACGATTAAAACACTATGTTAATAATCTCTCCGTTGCAAAAAAAGTCATTTTGCCTTTCTTAGGTAAGAGATTAAAATTCTAACTACTTAATTGTCTCGAACTCACGAGCCGTACTCATGCGATTTATAGATAGCATATGTCCAACCAACAAACGGTGTCTTATTCTAAAGCATATTAGAACAAATAATACAAGATATAAATCCCGTTGCAACGCACAGGCATATTTGCTAGTTAAAAGTAATGCACCTAGAAAAAAACAAAAAAAACTTCAAACTTAGAACCGAGAAAATAATAGTTTTGTATTTCTTATTATCAGTGTTCAATTAATAATCTATATTACATGGACAACCCCTTGTTTGTTTGCATTAATCAAGCTCCGCCACTGTTAATGCACCATATGTCCACATATATTGCACATGGCCAAACTAAATTTTTCGCAACGCCAGCTCTGTGTGTGTTTGGTTTGTTTGCGACCCAAGCGTTCTAGCTCTTTAAGGTGTGTGACCGATCTTTGTGTCAACACCTGTATTTGAAATATATAAAGCTACTCTTTTTGGTGACTATATCCAATTTTAAAATACACAACATATGTGTAAGCCCATTATATATATATATATATATATATATATATATATATATATATATATATTATATATATATATATATATATATATATATATATATATATATATATATATATATATATATATATATTAGGTAAATGCCCGTGCGTTGCAACGGGAACACATAATACCACGATAACATATGTATGAGCGTGTGTTATACTGTTATCTAAAATAGATACCGCAATCATAATGTTCCAATCAATATTACATAAGTCTTCACGAAAGATAGATAGTTAAAATATAACTCTAAATTTGAATGCAAAACTAAAACATCAACTTCAATTGTCGCATCACTTTATGCCTACGATACGCGAAAGATAAGCTTGCACTTCTTGAGGAATCAAGTGCTACGGAAAGATAATCATAACAAGTTTGTGTTTCATAATACATGTTTTAGAATCTATTCTACAATTAAGAATCTAATCTCTCAATAGTTCGAGAGAACGCGCTTTGCACGAATACCAAGCTGCAGTTGGTCACCAATCAATGATGATCCAGAAGATTTTCTAGTCCAAGATGCGGCGTCTGACTTCTTGCAGCTGAAGCATGCAGATGGCTGAAGCTGTAGTTAGAAGTATCCTGCATATAAGTTGTTTGTTAATTTTTAAAGTTAAAGTACCATTTGATTATCTAAAAAAAATATGTATAGACGTGTGATGCATTACCCCTTTTATGGAGTTAGAACCTCTTTATATACGATATTCTTTGTGAATATATCCTTTGTCGCTTTCTTCTTCCTCGTTTTGTATGCACACAATCAATCTGCATCATAGAGAACTTGAGTTCCATCACCTCATTGAACTCGATATGATGAAATCACTGACATGGTAAAGGATCCATCTTCCAGGGTTAATTAGGTAAGACTCGGATGCAGTGTGCTGATAGTCTGAAGTTGAAAGTTGTCCCAACCGTGGATATTCTCAGAGCCATGGCCTCGGTGGCCCGTCCGCTTGTGGGGTCTGCCCAATGGAGCTAGAAGAATAGGCTGTATGAACCATCAGGAAAGCAGGAATAAAGTTAACTGTACACATATAGGCTTTTCGATGTTTGCGAAGTGACTATGGATGTATGCAGCATGCTGATTAGCTTTAGGATTTTATATATGTACAATGGCACAAAAGATAACATAGCAACAAAAGGCAAGTAACACTTAATAGAGCACACAGCCTAAAAAAAATCATGGTCCTACACAACTCAATCATACTCAAAGTACTTTACTGGCTTGGTAATTTGTCAATTTCTGCTAACAATTTGGCTAAGTTGTTCAGCACTGATGATATCTAAATGTGTCTGAATATCCCATGCATCCTACTGGGAAACACACCAGCAATCATCACAGAAATATATCATAGTTCTTTCTTGAGTAGGTATGTGAAAGAAATACATATGTACCGGGAAAAGAAATCTTCAACCAGTTTATTAACAAAAGAAATACATTAAATGCTCACCAAAAAAGAATGAGGAGTATAAGATCAGATTATTGTCTTATTGAGGAACATAAGAAAAGCCAAGCAATTAACAAAGAGCTTCCAATATAATATATAACAAAATATAGTAGACCATATGAAAGCATGTCATGATAAAAGTATTCCATGATTTCATTTTATCACGACCCTGACAGTTTATGGAATACGATCTTAACCTCCTAATGAGTACATCTATTGGGAAATGAAAAGAAAAACAAAGTACCTTGATTCCTCTGTGGATAGGTGGCTCCAATACCTCCTATCATCTCTCTCTGTGATCGACATAGACTTTGAGGAGATGGACATGCAAAAACCTCCCTTGTTCTTCAGGATCCAAAATTCGTACTCAAATAACTGGTTTTAGTTAGACCATCAAAGACAAAAAGATACTCCCAGAACAAACATTATAGAAGGTATCAAACATCAACAGACAAATATGTTCTACTGATCCAACTTCTTTTTCCAAATTATCCTCTAAAGCATTCTTTGTTGGAAATTTCTAAAAAAATATCATTGTGCCGCCGTCGAACATGGTGGGCCGGCAGAGGCACTCGTATATCTCCTTCTTAATTGCCACAGAGGAGCAGCACCTGCCATTGCCTCCACAGCTCTATAGTCCATGGGTGAGGCTGTAAAATGCGCATCCAGGATGAGGTAATGGCCATGCTGAAGATGAGAGAATCTACACAAATAAAATTTTCGCATGGAACCAGCAAGGAAGAAAACAAATTATTAGCCATACCTGGAATTATTAGCCGGACGGTAACCAATGATTCTTAGTTTTCTATTTGGACTTTGAAGTGGTAGGCATTGAATAAGGCCCGAAATAGAGAACTTCAGCAGCATTACAATGGTTATCCCTTAAGAGGTCATGCACGCCATCGTTAAGCTCACTGGATAATTCATTATGTGGAAAAAGGTGCTATTGAATTACTTTTCCTTTTTATTTAGTGCACTCACCTGTGCGCTCGCGGCGGCGGCCACAATGTCGCGTTCCTACAGCTGCTCTGTGGCCTAGATCTGTGCGTTGCTGAGGTCCTCCTTGAGGATGCCGTCGAGGAAGATGAGGAGCTGGTGCTGGAGCTGCATCCTGAACTTGGTGAGAGGACGGGGCTCGGTGGTTGAGATCTAGGATGGGGTGAACATGCAGAGCATGTCATCGGCCGTGGTAGAAGTGCACTCGCCCGCACAGCAGCAGACACGCGCTCGCCCGCACGCTCAGCTGCGGGGACGGGAACTTGGGTGACCTCCTGCTTCTGAGCTTGTGCCAACCATGGAGGAGGGGTGGTCGCGCTCACGGTGCGGGGATGGGAACTTCGGCAGCCTCCTGCTCCTAAGCTCGTGCCGACCATGGAGGGGAGGACCATAGCGACGCCAGCGGCTACTGCATGGTGGACCTGCCGCCGTTCCTGCGCTTCCGCCGCAATGAGGAGCTCCTGCTGCCGTGGATGGAGGTGAACGCCTTCACGGTGCGGCCGGCTCTCTTCCCTCCCCGTCCACGGATCACATGCGTGATTTGAGCATGCGCGATTTGAGCCACCGCGTGAGGAGTGCAGGGGAAGGTAGACCGACGGAGATTGCGGTGATTGTGGGGCGAGCTACAGGACATCGTAGGGGAGAAGTCGTGGTCGCAGGGCAGGTCGATGCGGTGTGGGCAGGTCATCACGTCGAGGGTTGCTAGATCCGTGACTTCCACGAGTTTCTAATTTGAGCGATAGCAGGATCACACGGGTGCACAGAATAGAGAGAGCGGTCTTGGTGTCACACCTGTGGACGAAAAAGTTATAAATGTTTTAGTTATATATATGCTTTGTAATAATAGTTTTTATCGGAGTAACCTAGTTTTCACAGTTTGCTATTTGCATTTTTGCAGAGAATCCTTTTTAAGGAGCTTCGTGTTTTATTTACGGGCTTGGATAGCTTTGAAAAGATCATACAACAGCCTAAAATATTCCTGTTTCTAGACTATGATGGAACACTAACACCAGTTGTAAGGAAAGCAGGAAGGCGTGTTGTCATACCCCAAAATTTTTAATTTTGAGTTGTGCATAGAAAACACTAAATAAAATGAATGATTTAAATATTTGAATAAAATTTATCAAGTTTAGTTTGAGCTAGCATAAATTTAGTATGGGAAAATGTGAATTTTTAAAGTTTTCTAATTTTGACGGGCGTTTGGATGATGTGATGTTTGCTTATTGCTTGACTTGGTGTTATGAGTGAGTACATTTTTTCAGAACGCGTTTAGTAAGTCGTTTATCTTTCTCCGGCTTGTCTCTGTCTTGTTCTGTAATTAAATACCTGCTTTCTCAATCTTAATCTTTTTGTATAGAGTATCCCAAGATCCTTCACTTCTGCTCCAAATCATTTCTTTGAGTTCATCATCCATCAATCTATCCGTCAAAACTACACAGGAATTTTTCCAGCTTCCTGTCCATCTTTTTCCTTACTTTTCTCGAAGCATAATCTAAATTTTTAGATGCTCTGAATATCTTTTCATAAGCTGCAAATACTTTATTTGGGTTTCTCATGTTACAAAATGTCTCTGAGAATTTTCCATGAATTTTCGAAGCTTTCGGATTATTTTTTGCAGCTTAAAAAGCAATTCTAGACTTTTCTGGAATTATTTTATTCATAAAATTAATTAATTCTGAAAATAATAAAATCTCTATTCTTCCACCAATTCTCAAAGCCCATGCACAATAATCCTAATAAATCCTAAAGACACATGTCTTTATTTACTAATGGGCTTTAATGTTTATTTAGGCATATTAGTGGAGGTGGAGGGTGCAACATCAATTAGTACCATATTGCTAATTGATGTGAGGGTGATGCGTTTTTCTCCCTATATATTTGTAATAACCCCTTAGGCAAAGCACACTAGAACTACCTAAGGGAGCCTCTAGTTTGGGAATTCCTAAGATAGTAAATTAGATTTTTCTCTCCAATCTCTACTACATGTGGTCTCCAACGTCTCTCCTACGTCACTAATGCTCGAGCTTCGTAGCTGACCGCCGATCACCTCAGGCCGGTCGGCCATGGCTGCCTCTGGCATCGCTGTGCGTGGACACCACCACTGGTTGGCCCGGTCACCGCTGCCACGAATCTGGGAGCCAATGTTATTGCCATCGCCGCTCCATGCTACTGATCGATCCATCGCGACCGGAGCAAGACCACATGAAGCTCACGCCGACACTTTCATCTCCACGACGCCGCTGTTCGTATTATGACGTGGTGAGCACTTCCGTGATTTCTCTGTCTTCTCTATACTGGCCATTGCCATCTCCCTACTGCAATCCAATTTACCACACGTGCTCCGTTTCCTGTGTGAAGCTGCACCGGCTATCATCTATCTATCATGTGTGGATGCAAGAAGATGGCGTGCCTTCTGGATAGTAGGCAGCAAATGTCCATGAGTCGTAGCAGCCTATCGCATGATCAAGCTGGTATGTCGAACAGAGGTGGTTGGACAAGCAGGTGTTTCTCTTTTCTATCTAATTTCTGCTAATGATTTGAGTTCCGATCCTATGTTCTCCCATGCTAATGATAATCCTGTATTCCTGTTAATATTACGCCCATATAGAACATATATAATTGTTTTCCTCCACTATGGTTAACCAGCTGCACCTGTGATATCCTCGCAGCCCAATCCTAGCATCTTTAATATTATATCGTTTTTCAGTCTCTTCTTTTTCCGTTAGATGTGCAGCAACGTAATTTCCTTGTTAGTATCAATGTTTGTCTTGTCATAAACTTGTGAACTTTACAAATTGAATGATTATTAATTTGGTTAATATAATATGCATGCCTGATAAGGTAAATCTCCTACAACTAAAAAGAACAAAAGTAAAACTATTTTTTGGTGTAACTTTTTTTTGGGTCGCTCCTCCCTTCCAGCCGTGCAATACCCCGCGCGATAGAAAAAAAACTGCCATCCCTCCGATCGCCGCCTGCTTTGAAGGAAACAAATCGATCACCTAAGGCCACATGCATGGAAGAAAAACAATAATCATGCATGCAAGTTATACATGGTGAGACTCATGAAACTTCTGCAATTTCCTAAACGAATATTCCCACCATTAGTATATAGGTCCATTCCCTTGCGTTTCTTCGTGCTCCCATTAGCATATAATATGAAAGTATTGTTATGTTCATCACGACTTTCAGTTGACTACTCTCATTAGCATATACTTCCTCTGCGCCAAAATATAAGTCGTTATGGGATACGTGCTGGTCAAACTTTCTCAACTTTGACTAGGTTTATAAAAAATACGTGTAACATTTATATCTCCAAATAAGTTTATTATGAAAATATATTCAATGGTCTATGTAATGATACTAATTATGTATTATAAATATTAATATTCTTTTATATATAATTGGTCGAAGTTAAAAAAAGTTAACTTCTCGGGAAGAAGAATGAATTATATTTTGGGACAGATGGAGTATATAAAAGCAGTGTTGAAAATATTTTAACAATCAATTTCGTCTCTGGCTGATTGGTAAACTTAGACATCATAATGGCATCAAAAATTTTGACTCTTATGGACACCCTCATGGATCAGTGCAAAGCATCCCAATCCTACAGCATACACAAATAACAACCTTAAAGTTATGATATTTTCAAAGGGTGGACAATAAAGACCATCTTAGACGTTCTGGCATTAGAGTATATACGTGCAGACACATAGGCATGGTGGTGCAAGTGAGCAGCCAGCAGGAGTCGAGAGTTAGGGGGTGTTTGGATCCCAAAACTAAACTTTAGTTTCTGACACATTGAATTTTTATATATCAATTAGAAGGACTAAATATGAGCTAATTATAAAACTAATTACATAAGTTGTGGCTAATTCGCTTGTCAGCACCGTGTACAGGATGGTATGGAGATGTGGAACTTATTCGTGGATTTGTTGACGCACGAAAGAAATGGATATCGGAAATCTTTCCCTGCCGGTATAAAAAATAATCTTAGCCGCATCACGGAAAGATCTACACAGTAGAGTTTGTGAGCCTGCGACGCCATGCTCTCTATGACTGTGTAAATTTCACGAACTTAGCTTTTTGGATTAAATATCACTTTAACGTCGGTCATATACTTTTACAGTATTGTTATCTTATCATGCGTTCCGTGTGTTTTTAGTACAAAAGTTTAGCTATTCCGTAGCAACACACAGGCACGAACCTATTTATATATATACTCGAACCTGTGTGTACATGATTATATGGAGATACAGCGGAACTTATTCATGGATTTATTGACGCATGAAAGAAATGGATATCGTAGAATTCTTTCTGTCGATATAAAATATTATCTTAGCTGTATCACAAAAAGTCTATACAGTAGAGTTTGTGAGCCTGCGATGTCGCGCTCTCCGTGACTATGTTAATTTCATGAACTTTGCTTTTTGAATTAAATGTCACTTTGACATCGGTATTTAATTTAACAGTATTGTTATCTTATCGTGTGATCCGTGTGTTTTTAGTATAAAAGATTTAGTTGTTCCGTAGCCACGCACGGGCACGCTACCTAGTAATATAATATTTCTATTTAGATAGCAGGGTTCGCCCTCGGTAGATGGGGTTCCCCCCTACATATATAGGATGTTCCATAACCTCTTGTCCACTTCCAAGTTCCAAGCAACTAATTTGTTTTATTATGCTTGCTATGTTTGTCTTCTTAAGTTTAACCATCTATGTAAGGTCTACGTACTTGCTAAACTATTGCATAGGTCGTCTTTGAATTTGTTCAAATCAACAATATCAACTATGCAAATAGCCACAACATGAACATCAATATTGCCTCTACCACACAGTACGTCAGTACAAAGCAGCGAGATACTAAGTACTTTGCACAATTTTGTATTTTCAGGGCTTATATGTTTGATATATAAATTTATTGTGTATTTCTATTCCAGACCAAAGAGCAAGGTTTGTACCAGACTACAAAGGAGCGAGTATGCCACGGTGATCAATGAGATGCAGAATACATATGCCAATTACAAATAGCAAAGCTCAATCTATCTGATCTATAGAATTTTAATCTCAATACACAAATTTGTTCGCTATAGGTTTATAATTCTTATTTGCGGCACATTTGCCTTTCTTATTTGTATAGGACTACAATAAACATTTGTAATAATGAACATTTGTAAAAATCAGCGGGGCGGGCTACCCGTGGGCTCGGAAGCTTGGGCCTTGACTAGTGGGTCCCACAGGAGGTCCCACTCCTGTTGTCAGCAGGGCGGCCCTTGGTCCTGTGACGCACTGGGCCAAGGATCAGGTGGCTTGCTGACGGCCTTGCTAGGCCTTAAGCTCCGGCCCAGGTTGAAGAAGGAGCGGGGAAAACGTCTTGGGCTGATACTGGAGGTCGCGAGAATGTGGTTGTGCTTGTGCGGCCTAATATGGGTTGGATCCAATCCAAGCCTGTTTCTTGGGCGCCCAGCACCTGCTCGTGGGCTCGTGGCAATGCGCTCACGCTTGATCGGCGTCGGGCTCCACTGCATCTACATGTGGCGAACACGGCCGACAGGCAAACACGATAGGAAAAAAGGGCGGCTGCCGCGTGCAAATTGGAAACCGCGTGAAGCAGGAAGACGTTCGTCGTGGTGTCGTCCCATATGCGCGTTCACGGCCTCTGCGACCAACAGGGCCGTCTTGACAATTTCATGGCCTTTAAGCAAGCAAGATGGTAAGAATTCATTAAACAAATTTCTCTAAGCACTTGGTAAATATGTTTTTAGATAATATTTAACATGACTTTAACAAGAAAAACAAATATATATAGAAACAAAAACGATAATGATCCAACACGGAAGTCCATACGTGACTTCCGTCCGGACGCGGCTACATAGGAGCGGGCCCCATCTCTCTCAGAAAAAAACCAAATCCCCACTCCCTCGCATATTTATCCGCTTGGCCCCAAAGCAGCGTGACCGCTCATCCGTCCGCCCTCTTCCACAACGTGTGCGCGTCGGGCTGCCATGTCGTGCTGTTCCCTATCGCCAACCGCGCCACACGCCCTCACTCCCTGCACCGCTCACCTGCGTCGTAGTCACCTGCGCCACTACTCCCTCGTTGTCCGTCCGTCGCCCATCGCCGTCGACGTGCGCCACTGACCCCACCATGGCCGCTGGGGCGCACATGCCATGGCACCTCAGGTCTTCCCCGGCCAAGCCCAGGGCACCCACGAGCGTGGCTGGTGCTGGTGGAGCTCTCGTGCGCGACGCCGCTCACCGCCAGATCCCACCCCGACGACCGAAATCGACCGGCCCCGACCTTCCTCTCCCCTATATTACAAATATATGTTTCAAGTGTTTGGGATGTTTCATAGTTATGTTGCAATTGTTACATATGGATATTGCAAAAGTAGATCGAGATGTTGCACATGTTGCATATTTTAGCAAGTGTTTTCAGTGGTATGTTGTAAGCGTTTTGAAAAAAATATTTCATCTGTTCCAGACATATGTTGCAGCAAGTGTTTTATCTGGATGATGCATATGTTTCACACACATGTTACAAGTGTTTTATCTGGATGCTGCATATGTTTGCCACACATGTTGCAAGTGTTTTATCTGGATATTGCATATGTTTTACACATATGTTGCAATAGGATGTTTTAAATGTTTCATCTGTGTGTTGAATCCAAGTGTTTCATGTTATAAGTGTTTTATGGGGTCACATTGAGTGATGGGCACGACAGAGCCGGGGACCGTAAGGCGGGGGCACAAGGAGCTGATGGGGCTGGCTCCCGGGTCCCGGCCATGGAGAGAGAGGAGGTATCAGGGGGAAGGAGAGGAGGGGGGGGGGGGGGGGGGGGGGGGGGCAGGGTGTGCGTGCGAGGCGGAGGCGGGTTGCGTGGCCGTTCATCCGGACACGAGGAGCGACCGGCGCATTTAGAAAAATATTCTATCAGCCGACACGAAATATTCTATCAGCCGACATTTAGAATGTCTTCCCCTCGATGATTCGAGGACCTCCAAAACACCTGAAACCCATAAACTACGAAAAATAGCAAAAAATATGTAAATCGGCCCGAGAGCGCTAGACTTCAAAACACTACATGCGGCTGAGTGCCTAGATAGCCATGTTTCATGTACTGGGACAACCAAAAGCCTTCGAGTGATACCCCTAAAACACCTACAAAGTTCATCACTCTTGTTCTTTGAGCGTCTGACAAGAGAACTCAAAGAAGTCAGGGCCTGTTTGGAACGCAGGAATTTCACAGGAATTGCACAGAAATTTTATAGGAATCAGTTCAATTTCACAGGAAAAACGCAGAAATGGGGAAAAATCCTGCATTCCAAACATGCCCTCATTGTTGGGGAGCCGAATCTGGTAAGAAAAATATTCTATTAGTCGGCGGACATCTCGGTTGCCTTAACGGTTCATTCAGAACGTCTAGCGCTCAAACATTCTAGGATCCCTGAGAATGCCTGAAATCCGTCAGCTATAGCTCACACAAATGACAAGAACGAGAAAATCGGACCGAGAGCGCTAGACTTCAAAAAAAAAAAAAATATACCAATGATAGAGTGCCTAGATAGCCATGACAGACTTGCTGCAATGACTAGAAGCCTTGGAATCACTGCCCAAATACATCGCAAAAAAAAAATCATGACCCTACGTCTTGGAGCGGCTGACGGTTGTAGAAAACACAAAGAACACGTTATTTGGGAGCCGGAACTAAAAAGAAAAATGTTCTAGGAGCTGAGGTACAGCTTAATTGCCTTAATGGTGCCTTTCGGACGTATAGTGCTCGACCCAGGGGCATTCTGGGGCCCCAAAAAATGCATGAAACCCAAATAATTCATTAGTAAGCAGTGAGGTAACTAATGCTAGTGCATGCGTGTTTGATTCAACAAAATCCAAATAATTCGACAAATCTGAATCAACAACAATACCTTGACATCCTTTCTAGCCTTTTTGTGAGTGCCAAGAAATTTGATTTTGAGCAAAAAAAAAAAAAACCTAGTATAGAAGGGGGCGTTGACCTCTTTTCTTGTGCTTGCTGGCGGGCATCCACCGCCGGGCTTGGTTGCGTCGGCCTATGATGTGACCACCCTGGCCGAGCAAGCCTTGAGCGGTGTCCCTGCCATGGCCACACCGACCTTAGCTTGCGTGGCGTCCCCACCCTGGCCACGCCAGGCTTGCGCGGAGTACCCGTGGCGGACGCCCATGACGCCATCCTTTATAGCTGGGATGGCCACTGGTCCGCCAGGCTCCAAGGGTGCACTAAGGGCGTGTTTAATTTCCAGTATCTGCTCGGCCTGGCTGGCTGGCTGGCTATGGCCAGCCAGAGTCCTGTTCAAGTGGTACAAATGCCCGTGTTTGATTTCATGTTTCTGCAGAGCCGAGCTCAGTTGATAACGTGTTTGATTGGCTGTTCAGAAGAGTCTGATGACCCTGGACTTAGAACCTGGTAACATTACCCCCAACCATCGTCATTGGCATTTCATCGAACACATGCAGGTCTGCCCAGCGGCGCGCGCACCTCCACCAGTAGCTCGCGCTCCTCCACATACATCCCGCCCAGCCGCACGCTCACCCCCGCGCCGCCGCCGGCGACCGCCACAGCCTACTGCCCAAGCCCGCACGACGTTAGTATCACAACAAGCACGAACCACGCCACGGCCTGCTGCCCAGGCTCGCAAGGTGTCAGTATCACCGCAAGCGCGAACCACCGCCACCGTGCCACGGCCACGCTCGACTTGCTGCCGCCCAAGGGCGCCAAGCGCGTCTTAGCCCACGAGGCCCAGGCGCCGCCAACCGCAGCCTCCAGGGACGGCAACCAGGTGGAGGCAGAGACCCGCGGGGAGGAGGACAAGAAGGTCGCCACACCGCCGCAATCGGCTGCCAAGTGGGAGCCTCCTTACTACCGGATACAGGATCTTTGCTGAGTACCAGGGGCACTCGGCGAAGCCCCAAAAACACTTGGCAAAGGGGCAAACGACACTCGATAAACGTTTTGACAGCAAACGCTAGTTTGCCGGGTGTTTTTTGTCGCGCACTCGGCAAAGACGTTGCCGAGTGCCCAAAAAACACTCGGCAAATAATTTTTCAGAAAAAATAAAAAAAACCAAGCCGCCGTCTTCTCCTCGCCGCGCCGCCACCACGCCACATCACCACCACGCCGGGGCCAGATCCGGCCTCCCCGTGCGCCACCGTCGCCGGATCCACCCGCGGCGGGGCCGGATCTGGTGGAGGCGGTGGAGGAGCGCCACCGAGAAAGGGAGAGGCAGGGGGAGCGCCGCCATGCCGAGAGGGGGAGGGGGGAGGGCGCCGCCGCACTGGGAGAGGAGGGTCGCGCGCCAGATCCGTCCGCCCGCGCCGGGGCCAGATCCGGCCTCCCCGTGCGCCACCGTCGCCGAATCCACCAACACCGGGGCCAGATCTGGTGGAGTCGGTGGAGGAGGGAGGGAGGTGCGCCGCCGCACAGGGAGAGACAGGGGGAGCGCCGCCATGCCGAGAGAGGAAGGGGGGAGGGCGCCACCGCCGGGAAAGGGAGGGCCGCGCGCTAGATCCATCCGCCCGCGCCGAGCCCAGATCCGGCCTCCCCGTGCGCCACCGTTGCTGGATCCGCCCGCGCCGGGGCCGGATCTGGTGGAGGCGGTGGAGGAGGGAGGGAGGTGCGCCACCGCGCAAGGAGAGGCAGGGGGAGCGCCGCCATGCCGAGAGAGGAAGGGGGGAGGTCGCCACCGCCGGGAAAGGGAGGGGGAGGGCGTCGCCGCGCTGGGAGATGGAGGTGGGGAGGGGAGGGAGGGAGGGGGCGTCCGCGGGAGAAGAAGAAGGGAGAGGGGAGGGGCGCGTGCCGGCGAGGGAGGAGGGAGGAGGGGAGGGAGGGAGGGGCGTGCTGGAGAGGGAGGTGAGGGGCGCGCTGGCGACGGAAAGGGAGGAGGAGAGGGAGGGAGGGAGGGGGCGGCTGCGGGATAAGAAGAAGGGGGAGGGGAGGGGCGCGCGCCGTTGAAATAAATATGTTTTTTCCTTTGCCGAGTGTCCAGATCTAGGCACTCGGCAAAGTTTTTTTCATTTTTTTTCTTCTCCTTCTTTCCCAAAAAAAAGATTTTATTTCTTTACCGAGTGTTCTAGAACTGGACGCTCGGCAAAGTTTGTTTTTTCATTTTTTTTCTTCTCCTTGTTTCCAAAAAAAATTATTTCTTTGTCGAGTGTCCTAGATCTGGGCACTTGGCAAAGTTTTTTTTCATTTTTTTCTCCTTCTTTCCCAGAAAAAAGATTTTATTTCTTTGCCGAGTGCAAAAAAAACACTCAGCAAACCTTCTGTTTGCCGAGTGTTTTTGCCGAGTGTTTTTTTACACTCGGCAAACCACCTGTTTATCGAGTGTTATTTTTTTGTCGAGTGTTTTTAGCGCAGCACTCGACAAAAAGCTTGTTCGCCGAGTGCCTAACAAAATACACTCGGCAAACATAAAAACACTCGGCAAATTTGACGTTTCTAGTAGTGCCTGCTCATTCTTGCGGGATGTGGGATGCCCAATGCGCGGATGGGAACACCGCCACTGCTGGTGCAGATCATGCCGTGGGGCGAGCTGTAGTGGATGGACTATGGCAACCCCGCGGAGGCGATGGGCCTCAAGTACATCCAGTATGAGATCATGCTACAAGAACGATGTCGCCGCCACGGCCTGCTACCCAAGCCAGCCACGCCGCGTGAAGCGACCGAGCGCTGAGTGGTGTGCGCGGCCTCCGCGGCTGCCATGGTGGCAAGGGCGATAGCCATGGAGAAGACTCGTATCCTTCTCGCATGCAAGCCACTTCCGTCAACGGCCATGGATGAAGAAGAGCTAGAGAGGAGGAAGTCGGAGGCGCGGCAACACCAACGGAAGAGGAAGGGAGCGGTCAGTGGTGGGTGAGAAACGCTGAGTCGCGGGTGGTGACTCGAGGCATCATGCGAGCGCTGCCGACCGGGCCACCGAGAAACGGATGTTTGTTGCATTTCGTGGAAGACAGGTGTCGGTGCGAAAAGTGACCAACAAGCAAATATTTGTAGTTTTGCCGTACGTTGTGATCGGATGTGGCCTAGCACTCAATGACACAGGGTTTATACTGGTTCAGGCAACGTGTCCTACGTCCAATTTTAGTCGGTCGGTGACTTTATTCCTGAGCCCAGGTGCTCGAAGTTTGTAGTGGGGTTACAAACGAGTGAGAATAAGAAGGGGGGTGTTAAAGGTCCGGTTAGGCTCCGAACCGAAGGGCCAAGAGTGACGGGAGCTCCAATGTGCGCTAAGTATTGGAACGTACGCTCTGTGTAGCTTTAGAGTTCTAAAGCTATGGAGCTGTTCAAGTGCTTAGAATGTCTAAGCTAAGCGGAGAAAGAGTCGAAATGACCCTCCTTTTAGGAGAGAGCGCATCCCCTTTTATAGGTGAAGGAGACGGCCTTACAAGTTAGGAGAGAGAGAGAAAGAGAGTGTGTGCTTCCTAGTCTTGTTGCCCATGCCATCGGGTACAAGACAGTTTGTCGGCGCCCACAATACTATTGACGCCTAGATGCATGTGGTAGGCACCATCGTGTTCTTCTAGTATGTCAAATGTCGGCGCCTACCATACTGTAGGACAAATGTCGGTGCCCACAACACTGTTCGTGTTCTGACATGTCAGAAAGGTTGCAAAGCACCCTTCTGGTATGGCCTGGTGGTACTGTCATGCAAGTGTGCAGGGTATGGTCCTCGGTATTGCGGTTGACTTGAGCGCCTTGCCTTATCTGCTCCGCTTGACTCTTGGGTCCTTACCGAACGGGCATCCCCGGTCGGTCGTTCCCAGTCGGCTCCGACCGCGTCAGTCCGAGAAGAGCCATAAGAAGAGGTTCGGTGTATTCCGGATTGGAAAAAGCGGGCCAGAGTCGGAAGCGAGCGTCATCCCCTCCTTGGCCAGGCCTTCTGGTCGGAAAAAGCGGGTCAGAGTCAGAAGAGAGCATCATCCCCTCTTTGGCTAGGCCTTTCGGTCGGAGACTAGATCGCTCTTCTAGCAAATCGTTAGGGATCTGGGCCGGCCCAGGAGTCACGTATTGTTGTATTGCCATCTATTGGGTCAAGTTTTTGATGGGAAGCGGGCCCATTGGGGACCCTGGGTTTATGAACCCGACAGGAGCCCCTGAGCCCTTTTGGGACTTCTGTGAAGTCGTGAAGGGGCTGTTTATACTCGTTGTACGAGAGCAATGGATGGGTGTAAGATCATGAGTCACCGCTGAGCGCGATGGAGGGCGGACCCATGCGTCGGGCACGGCTGAGGGGTCGAGCACGATAGAGTGTGGACCCAGGCGTTAGACCGATGAACCAGCATGCTGATCAGCAATCGTACATGGTGTAGGCAGCATAGTGACCATGCGTCCATCACTGTGGGTCGATGTTAGTCCCCTGGAATGTCATGTCACGGAGATGGGTCATGCTGAGACACGACTGCTCCCTGTATGATGTCAGAAGTTTGACCTAGGTTGTACTTTCTGGCCTGTAGTGTTTGGCGGCGGCGCAAGATTCCGTTGGGGACCGTGTCTGAGGGATTGGGCGAAGCGGGGCCAGCATACAGACATCGGGCGAGGCAGAGCTAGCCCCCAAACATTGGCCGAGGTGGAGGCTACCCTCGGGGGTTAGCAGAAGTAGAGCCAGCCCTTGGGGGTCAGACGAGGTAGAGCCCAGCAAGGGGCATGGCCTTGGTGGTCCTAGAAATCGCCTGGGGGATTTTTTGACTTGCCAGCGGGTGCGCGCAAGCCCACCCGGTGGGTGTAGCCCCTAAGCCCTGGGCGATTTGGGTAGAATCGCTTGGGGGTTTCGACTTGCCAACGTTCTGAGCCATCGCTTTCGGGGGCTCAGACCCAAGCGTTGGGTGCCAACCCATACATCGGGCGCGGCCGGGGGGTCAGGAGTGATGGAGCGTGGACCCAAGTGCCGGGCATGGCCGAGGGGTTGGTCTAGTTTCATGCGTTACCCCATCCGTGGTTTCTGCAATTGGAGGGGCTAAGCTAACGTCGCTTGCCTTAATGGCTCGAGTGACGTGCTCGGTGACCTCTCTAACGGGTATGTCCGAGTGGAATCCGGGTCTGTCGTTCGTAACAGGGTCGGCATAGCCCTTATGTGGTATTCCACTACTGCTTAACTCACCTCCTGGTAGATGCCTGAGCCGTTCCAGAGACCGACTCAGGTGGCCCGTAGGCCTCCCCTCGATGGAGATTTTGTGGGCATGGCTCAAGGTTAGGATCAAACGAGAAGGTCGAGATGACTCTGTCTACTTCTGATTAGATCGAGTGAGGGCTGCTGGGGCTCATCTGTGTTTTCTCTCCTAGCTCTATTTGACGTGAGGCGGCCTCGACCCCTTCGAGGGCCTAGCTTCAAACCTTAGTCGGTCATCGCTCATGTCAAATGAGGCGACTACCGCTTTGTGACACAACACGAAGCGTTATGATGCATCAATTGCATATGCAATGCTTTGTTTGTATGGGATGAATGAATGATTGCTTGGATGAATGTGTGAATGCATGTATGAGGAAGGATGAATGAATGACTATGCATTAGAAGATAAAATAAAGTATGAAGGTTTGGTAAAGATACCTTGATGACTCGAGTGGTAGGTTTGAGGAGCTCTTATCGGATATGTCCGAATGGGATCCATGTCCATCATTCATGATGGAGTCGACGTAGCCCGCACGGGGCATCGCAATGCTCCTTACTAGTCTCTCGGCAGTCGCCTGAGCTGTCCAATTGACTCAGGTAGCCCGTTGGTCTTTCTTCGATGGAGATCATATTGGTGGGCCCTTCTAAACCCTGCCTAGGAAGCTGGAGAGTCGTTTGCATGCGGTTGTGCCTTGTTTCCTGTGCCAAGGTTGTGGTTGTGGTGGGCCCAACCTAGGCCATGTCCTATTTTAACCGGGCGATGTTTTGTTGGGCAGGGTGTGTCCCATCAGTCTGAACGTGTCCCACCGCATGCCTATCCTCATTAAATAGGGGAAGGGAGAGGGGTTTTGTCCCATTCCTTCGCCTTTCTCCACCTGCCGCCTCTCCTCCTTCTTCCTTCTTGCCAAGCCCATTCATGCACTATGGCGGTTTCTAGGAGAGAGAGGGTAAAGTGAGGGAGAGGAGAACTCACAGATTTGTTCGTAAATCCGGAGCGTGATGTCGAACTAGAGGCCATCCAACGTAGATGAGGTGGTGCTGGCCACCTTCACTGAGAAGGGGCTGCCCCCGCCGAAGGAGGTGGCGCATTAGAGACCTCCTACGCCAGGGGAAGACGTTCCGTGACCATAGGCCGACAAGGTTGTCTCCTTCCTCACCTTCCATGAGCATGGGCTTGGATATCCCGCGCACTGGTTCTTACGCAGGCTCCTCAACGAGTGGGGCCTGGAGCTGCAGCATCTCAATCCAACTAGGGTGCTACACGTTGCCGGTTTTGTCACCGTCTGTGAGGCCTTCCTCGGAATGGAGCCGCACGTGGACCTCTTCCTGTGGATCTTCACCGGGCAAGCCTTGTCGGAGGGGAAGGCACCTACAACTACACCAGTTGGGGGCTTCGCTTTGCAGAAGAAGCTGAGGTCATCAGACTCCTACCCCACGTACTCCCCCTACAACTCCAATTGGGGGTGGCATGGCGAGTGGTTCTACATCAGGAACCTAGCGGAGGCACCATTCTCACCGTTCACCGGAAGAAGGCTGGAGAGGCGGGAGAGCTGGTCATGGGGTCCTTCCAGTCGGCAGAACAAGCTGGAGGTCTTCGAGGTGGAGCTTCAGAAGCTAGTGCAGCATGGCCTCGATGGGCTACGGGTCTTCCACACCTTCTTCCGCTGTCGAGTCGCCCTGTTTGCGGAGAGGAGGCGGCCGATGTGGGTGTACTCCGGCCCAACGGATCCAGACCACACGTCGCCGGAGGAGTTGCCGAAGGATGAAGTCTGGAGTCAACTCGGGCGGGTGTAGCAGTTGAGGGATAAAGAGTCCCTTGAAGGAAAGCCTGGACCTCTTCACGCCACGAAGTCTGGAGTCAATTCTGATTTTGAGTTTGTTCGTTTCATAGGGACTCGCAGGTTACAAATCCAAGCCGCATCTTTTGAAGGGGCCAGAGGACGCAGCTCGACAAGCTACCTTGAAGGAGGTAGCGCTTGCCAAAAAGAAGAAGAGAGCTAAGAAGGCCCGGAGGAGGTTCAAGAAGGAGAAGGAGATCGACCGGCGGGTCCGGGCGGGCGAAAGTAGGAGCGACATGAAGGCGAAGCTTGAGTCAGAGGAGCCCACAGAGATGGGTGGCGACGCAAGTACCTTCGAGGATGAAGGAGATAGGGGCATCGTCATGACCTCGGTGGAGCATCATGAGCTTATGACCATGTTCGTCGGCGGTGGGCGGGGTGTGGAGAAGCGCGGCGACGTTCCTGAGTCAAGGAAGCACGCCACGAGTGATGCCGCTGCCATTGAACGATAGGCAAAGCGGGTGCAGTCACCACGCCCTTCGATAGCATCGTTGGCTCCACACCCCCTGCTCCGAGCATGGCGGGGCACGCTGGCCGATCGGAGGAGCATGCGTGTACTCCAACATCTTCAGGGTCAGCGCGTGCGCGCGACCCACAATGGGGTGATGCCCCGTCAGTTGCTCCGGGGGTGCGCCATGAGCCGATGGTTGTGGCCATTCATGGGCTGATCGAGAACTGGCTGGGTCGGCTCCTCCCTTGGTCGATATGAGGTCGTGCGGGTCACAACCCATGAGCGGTCCTTGTCTGGCAGGCTTGTCGCTAGCGGGTCGGGGCTTTAGGGCTCTGCCGCTCTCGTCTAGGTATGCATCTATGTTCCTTCTTCGATCTCACAATTGAGTTCTTTGAGCATGACTGACCTGTACTTATTTGACAGTGGCCAGGGACTAACGAGACTGAGCATCGCCCCACCTCCCGTGTAGGAGGAGTGGAGACCCAGCCTACAGCGAGTCATGACGAGCGGCGAGGAAAGCAGACTGGCGGCGGTGTGACCTTCCCTTCTTAGGGTTGCGTCCTCCCGGCCGGTCGTGAGTACGGTGGCGGTGGCGGTGATGGAGGCAATCCCTATGGCGACGGTAGAGGTTGTGTTGTAGGTGACCCTTGTGATCCCTCCCCCAACAGCTGCGGTGAAAGAGAGGAGGGAGATCGGGCTCCCTGCCTCGCCCAGTGGAGGAACGCATGGTTTGCCCTCCTAGTCGGAGCTAGGGGGTCGGAAGGAGACGTGGCTAGGCTAGAGGTAGAACATCAATCGGTGAGCCATGGAGTCCAGATAGTGGAGATCCCCTGCTTCGGCGAGGCAGGCACTAGGGTGAAGCCGCTAGCCATCCCGCCGTCATAGGAGTTGGTGATGATCCGGTCGTCGCATGATATTGCGATGGCTGGATCTTCCAGTAGGTCAGGGGCGACCCATGAGCAGGTGTGGCCCTACCTCGGTGACCTAAGGAAGGCTTGGTTCATCCTTCACGATGAGGAGGAGGTGGGCCTCTGGCACTTGCTTGAGGAGAGAGGATTGTCGATGGAGTCCGATCTCGCCCAAACCAAGGCGAGGCTTAAGGAGGCCTTGGAGCAGGTTGTGCTCATCCATCAGGTGGTCTTAGTTGACCTGCCTCGAGTCGTAGAGGTAAGCTTTCTACATTTTTAGCATTTGTCCTTGACTCCTTAGTCTTTCACTGGCTATTTCAGCATGTTTGCTTCTCGCTTTACAGGATCTAGAGGCGATGTTGATCCGCAAGTCCCGTTTCCTTTGGGAGGAACATGATCGAATTGGCGGGAAGCCATGATGTCACGGTGGGTTGACGAGCTTCAGCGCCACCTGGAATCCACCTGCCACGAGTCCCAAGACTGGGCGGCCGAGGAGACGGGAGCGTGGGCGGCGGAACAGACAACCACTACCGAGCGGGGACTCGATGAAGCGAAGGTCCACCTGGCAGAGACCAAGGCGGCACTCCAAAAGTCCTTGGAGGCTCTAGAGACAGAGCGGAGAGCCCGGTCGGAGGCTGATCAAGAAGTGCTCATGCTCCGGGGGCAGAGGCTTGGGGCGGAGGAGTCGAACGCTTGACTGCTCGAGAAGGTGACCTAGCAAGAGGAAGGAGTCTCGATCCTCGAAAGCACCCACCTTGGTATGTATCTATTCGGCCTTTGGTTGATGCCTTGTTTTTTCCTTTCCTTTGCTTCTGAACTCGTAGTCCTTTTTCTAGAACTAGGTGGAAAAATTGGTTCTCTAGAGCGAGAGCTGGAGACAGCCAAGGCGGCGATCGGTCGGAGCGTGGAGGCGCCAGCCAAGTCCCTTGAAGAGCAACATGCTCTCGAGGGGGAGCTCGACTAGATTCGCAATGTCGCCTAGGTGGTCGTTTCTGAGGTGTTTGGGTCGACGCCGAGCACCAGTACACCTATCGTCCAACTGGTGGAGGTCCCGAATGAAGTTCGGGCACTCATCTCCGACGGCATGTTCTATGGTATGTCGGGGGTGCTGACCTCAGTGGTGACGCACCACCCGGATCTAGACTTCGTCGCCATCTACAGAGGGTACGCCGACGGCTAGAGTGTGGATGCAATCCATGCACTTGGGGAGAGCTTGGTGCCATACGCACAGATGGTTGCTGAGCAAGTCTCCACATAGTGGGTGATGGAGGCTCGCCGTTTGAGCGTGGCTGAAGGCATGCACCAAGAAGATGTCATCCAGCCTATGGACGGAGTGGAGACCGGGTTAGGAATGAGCATCGTCCTGCCTCTGACCGAGCCGAACGTCATCCCATCGGAAAGTGAGTAGCCCTTATCCTCATCGACCGAGCCATCAGCCGATGCCGTCGGGTGGCCACAATATAATTTAGAGTAGAAACAGTCAGTATATGTAAAGGATAAATTCATGGGGGAGCCCCCATGTGAACAGTTTTTTGTATTCATGAATACTTTAGTTTTGTTTTGTGATTGAATTACTCATAAGGGGAAGCTTGTCCCATCCGTCTTTGTTTTCACCCTAGCATAGCTTTGGTTTTTTTATCCTTTCTTTTTTTGCACATGTCTATTTGACCCATAGGCTACAACCTTACGAACCCAAGCATGGCCCACGAGGCTCAGCTACTCGCAACCATAGGTCGTGGCGGGGTGTGATGGGTCAGGAGTTTAAAACATAGTTACGTAGGGTAAATAAAGGAACGGACTACCCTTTCGTTCGGGTGAAAAGTTTCACTATATGACAGTTAAAAAGAGGGGTGGTATCGTACCCTCGTGGAGCCCTCGAGTGACCCAGGCCGAGAATGTTCGGGCTGGGGTGCTTGTTGGAGCAAACGTTGAATGAAAGAAAGCGGTAAGACCGAGTTTTATGGGAAGAAACGACATAACTGTTCGATGTTCCATGCGTTGGTGAGAACATTGCCGTTATCGTCCTTCAATTGGTAGGTGTCCGGTTGGATCACCTCGGTCACCGTATAGGGTCCTTCCCATGGTGGAGAGAGTTTATGTTTCTCCTTGGTTGATTGGGTTCTTCGGAGCACGAGGTCTCCGACCTCAAAGATCCTCCCTTTGATTTTTCTTTCATGGTACCTGTGGAGAGTTTGCTAGTAGCGAGCAGAGCGGATGATGGTTGTCTCGCGAGCCTCCTCAAGCAGCTCAACCATGTTCTGCTAAGCCTCCATGGCTCGGTCTCGGTCGAAGGTCTTCACTCTTGGGGCGCTGTGATCGAGGTCGGAGGCAACACTACTTTAGCTCCGTAGGTCAGGAAGAAAGGTGTGAACTAGTGGATCGGTTTGGGGTTGTTCTCAGGCTCTAGAGGGTCACTGGGACCTCTACAACCCATCGCTCGGCATACTTATTGAGTTGGTCAAAGATTCGTGGCTTAAGTCCTTGGAGGACCATGCTATTGGCTCGTTCGACCTGACCGTTAGTATGTGGATGTCCGACCGAGGACCAGTCGATCCTGATGCCGTATCCATCACAGAAGTCCAAGAACTTCTTCCCAGTGAAGTTAGTTCCATGGTCAGTGATGATACAGTTAGAAACACCAAAATGATAGATGATGTCAAGGAAGAACTTGACCGCCTCTTCCGAGCGAATGTTGGTGATGGGCTTCGCCTCTATCCACTTGGTGAATTTGTCCACCGTTATGAATAGGTGAGTGAAGCCACCCGGGCCCTTTTTGAGGGGTCCGACCATGTCGAGGCCCCAGACCACGAATGGCCAGGTGATGAGGATGGTTTGAAGCTTCTGCGCTGGCAAATGAGTTTGCCGAGCATAGAACTGACATCCCTTGCACCTGCGGATGACCTCCTCTGCATCTCGTAGCATAGTGGGCCAGTAAAAACCTTAACGAAATGCTTTTCCGACCAGCGACCTCGGGGCCACGTGATGTCCGCAGATTCTAGCATGGATCTCAAGGAGGAGTTGTTTCCCATTGTCGGTGGGGACACACTTTATGAGTACTCCCAACAGACTTCGCTTGTAAAGTTCGTTATCGAATGCGATGAACATCTTGGTGCATCGAGCGATTCATCATGCTTTAGTCCTTTCTAGTGGGAGAATCTCCTCGAGGAGGTAGGCGAGTAGTGGTGCTCTCCAGTCAGTTTGATCGAGTGCCACCATGGCGACATCAGTGGGCGAAGTTGTCATGGAGGCACCGAGGTCAGAGCCCCTGAGTGCCAGGTTGGCGTTGGAGTATGTCTGGATTTGACCTTCTAGGATGCGAGCAGACGGCTCATGAAGGTCGTCGATGAAGACCCCATCTAGAGATGGAACCCGCCTGGCAGCCAATTTTATGAGAAAATCGGTGGCATCATTGTCCTTTTGGGAGACATGTTGTAGTTCGATCCCCTGGAATTTGTCCTTGAGCTTGCGCACCTCCTAATAGTATGCTGCCATGAGGGGGCTTTTGTAATAGGACTCCTTCATGACTTGGTCGACGACCAACTCTGAGTCGTCGCGGATGTACAGACGCGTAGCACCGAGCTCGATGGCGATGCGTAGTCCATTGATGAGGGCCTCGTATTCCGCGGCGTTCTTTGAGGCCAAAAAGTGGAGACAGATCGCATAGCGGAGCCTGCTCCCATCCGGGGAGATTAGAACCACTCTAGCCCCTGAGTCAGGCGCCATCATTGACCCATCAAAGTACATTGTCTAGTACTCGTGGGTGACATCTAGGGTCAGAAGCTGGACCTCCGTCCATTCGCCGACAAAGTCTACAAGAGCCTAAGACTTAATAGCGGTGCAGGGGATATACCTGATGTCATGGTCCATTAGTTTGAGTGCCCACTTGGAGATCCATCCCATGGCATCGTGGTTGCGGATGATGTCTCCCAGCGGGAATGAAGTGACGACCATGACTTCGTGGTCGGTGAAGTAGTGCAGGAGCTTCTGGGTCGCCATCAACACGGCGTATAGAAGTTTCTGTACCTAGGGGTAGTGAACCTTGGCATTAGTGAGTACCTCACCGACGAAGTATACGGGCCGCTGGACCTTCAAGTGGTGCCCCAGCTCCTCCCTTTCGACGGCTAGGGCGGTGCTTACCACGTGGTTGCTTGCCACGATATAGAGGAGGAGGGGTTCTCCCTGTTTGGGAGCGACGAGGATTGGGGCCGACGTCAGTGATGTTTTGAGACCTTCTAGAGCCTGTTGTGCCTCCTCAGTCTAGACGAATATGTCTGTCTTTTTGAGAAGTTTGTAGAGAGGCATCCCCCGGTCGCCTAGCCGGGAGATGAACTGACTTAGGGCAGCCAAACAGTCGATGAGTCTTTGTACGCCCTTGACGTTGCATATAGGGCCCATGTTGGAGATGGCCGTGATTTTTTTAGGGTTGGCCTTGATGCCACGTTCAAACACGATGTATCCAAGCAGCTTCCCCTTCGAAACCCCGAAAACACATTTTTTGGGATTTAATTTAATGTTGAACCTTCAAAGGTTTGCGAACGTTACGGCCAAGTTTATGATCAGATCGCAAGCTTGAGCTGTTTTGACCACTATGTCATCTACATAGATGGCGATTGTTGGTTTTGGTCGCTTGACTTGATCAGGTTGGTCGAGCGGGTCGATTTGGTCGGTGAAGCATTGCTGCATGCACCGTTGATAGGTGGCGCTAGCATTCTTTTGACCGAAAGGCATGTTTACATAGCAGTACGAACCATATGAGGTGATGAATGAAGTTGCGAGTAGGTCGGACTCTTTCATCGCGATCTGGTGATAGCCTAAGTAGGCATCTAGAAAGGAGAGGATTTCACATCCTGAGGTGGTATCGACTATCTGGTCTATTCATGGCAAAGGAAAATGGTCCTTTGGACACGCTTTGTTGAGGCCAGTATAATCAACGCACATTCTCCATTTCTTGGTCTTCTTTTTAACAAGAATAGGACTAGCTAGCTAGTCGGAGTGGTATACCTCCTTGATGAAACTGGCTGCCAGGAGTTTGACGACTTCCTAGCCTATGGCCCAGCGCCTCTCGTCATCAAAGCGACACAGGCGTTGCTTGGTGGGCTTTAAACCCGGGACGAGGCGTAATGTGTGCTCGGCGACCTCCCGTGGTATGCCTGGCATGTCAGAAGGTTTCCATGCGAAGACATCACGATTGGCACATAGAAAGTCCACGAGCTCGCATTCCTATTTGGCCAGGAGCTTGGCCCCGATCCACACCATCTTGATTGGGTTGGTGGGGTCGATCCCCACCGCCTTAGTTTCCTTGAGTGGGTGGAAGGCAGTCGAGGAGGTTGGCTTGTTGTAGTCCAGGACTGCTGGAGTCGATGAATTTCCAAGCTGAGGGAGCTCAACTGAGTTGATGACGGTAGTAACATGCTCGTAATGCTCGTGGTCGCACGTGTAGGCGTGCGAAAAGGTACTACCCACAGTGATGACGTCGTTTGGTCTCGACATCTTCAACTTGAGGTAGATGTAGTTGGGGATCACCATGAACTTGGCGTAGCATGGTCGCCCCAAGATGGTGTGGTAGGACCCTAGGAAGTCCACCACCTCGAAGGTGAGGACCTCTGAGCGGAAGTTGGCTCGATCACCAAACGTGACAGGCAGGTCGATCTACCCGAGCGGGTATGCCTATGTCCCTGGGATCACGCCGTGGAAGGGAGAGCTCACTGGGTGGAGCTCCGACCGGGGGGATGTGCATGGCGTCGAGGGTGTCGACATAGAGGATGTTGAGACCGCTGCCTCCGTCCATCAGCACCTTGGTGAGGCGCTTCTTGCAGATAATGGGGTCGATGACGAGCGGGTAGCGACCCGGTCTGGCGACATGGGAAGGATGATCCCTCTGATCAAAAGTGATCGAAGATTCTGACCAGCTAAGGAAAGAGGGGATGGCCATTTCAGCGACGCATGCCTCTCTATAGCGCACATTGTGCTGGCGCTTGGAGCAGATGGCATCGGATCCCCCAAAGATCATGATGCACTCCTTGGGGTCAGGAAAACCATCAACATCCTTGCCTGTCGCGCCTCCTTTCTTGGTCGCTGCCTCCTTGCCCTTTCCTTCCTTCGGCCCGCCAACCTGCCGTAGAAAGCACTTGAGGAGTTCGTAGTCCTTTGTAGAGGTGCTTGACAAGGTAGGCATGGTTGGTGCATGGGCTCTCCAATATCTTGTCGAAGTGGTTGGGCTAACCCTGTTGGGGCTACTTGCCCGCACAATCGATCACGGCGACCAAAGCGGAGTTGGCCGGTCGGCGCCGATCCTTCTTGTTTCTTTTGCCCCTTTGCATGGAGGGGCCCTCGTCTTGGTCCTCGCGCTTGGCCTTGCCCTTGTCCCAGCCTCCGCTAAAGACCGCTCTGACTCGTTTGGCTGATGTCATCCGCGTCAATGACATCAGGAAGGGAGTTGCATCGTTTTGAGAACCTACGGATGTAATCCCGTAGGGACTTGTCGGGCTCCTACTGGTAGCTCTTGAGGTCATAGGAATTCCCAGGGTGGACATACGTCCCCTGGAAATTTCCGATGAAGATTCTCTTGAGATTCGCCCAGTCACGGTTGCTGTCAGGCTGGAGGAATTCGAGCCATGCTCGAACATGCTCCCCCACGAAGATGGGGAGGTATTGAATGATGAAGTGGTCATCATCCACTCCTCTGGCTTGGCAGGTGAGTCAGAAGTCTTCGAGCCATATATCGGGATTCGTTTCCCTGGTATATTTGGCTATGTTGGTAGGTGGTGAAAAGCGTTGTGGGAATGACGCTTTCTGGATGCGACGGCCAAAGGCCCATGGTCCCAGGCCGTCCGGGCTAGGACTCCGATCGTCTGGTCGGCAACCATGCCTAAGGTGCGTTTCCCTGCTCCCCCCGATGGTTCGGTCGAGGGCCGTGCTGCCTACTCTCACCGTCCCTTGATGGACGTCATCATCACGCCGGGCTTGACGCCGATTGTTGATGATGCTACGAGCATCACGGTTTAGCCCGAGCCGTTCGCGCACAGGTGGTCGGTGTGGAGCGGCATCGGGTCAGGCCGTGGTGCAGCTGTGGCCTCCTATTCCACGCCGGCGACTGTAGTGGTGAGCGGATAGAGCGATTCGACTAGTCCGCCCCCATTCCCCCGGTAGGGAAAGAGGCCGTGGGATGGTGTCGTGACGTGGAGCTCTCCACCTGTTGAACGGCGGCGGTTTCCACCAGTGCCCGGAGGTTTCGATGGATCGCCTGCTCCTAGGGATCGATAGGCTCGGGAAGGCCGCGTAGAAGCATCGCTGCAGCGGCGATGTTCTAGCCAGCCCGGGCGAACTGTGGGGGATCGTTTCCTTCGTCCATGATGTTGCGCTGGACCTGACGGGCATGACCCCAAGTGCCGCTCGTCGTGTTACGCGCGTGTGGCATAGCGTGCTGCGCCGAGCGCGCTAGCACAGGTGGCAGTTGGCTCTGCCGCCTTTGTCACAACTCTTCGCCGTGCTCCTGCGCACAAGCGAGGGCCTCCGCACAAGGGTCCAGAGGGGTGAGAGTTTGTAGGGACTCTGCTACCACTGGCGGCTATCCCGAAGCGTCCACCATAGCGCATTCCTAGGATAGAGGGCGGCTAGGTGCCACGACGTCGCTGATGCTGGAGCTGTCGCATTCAACCTCATCATCCATGAGCTCATGGAAAGAGGTGGGAGCGTAGCCCGCCATCCCCATGAATTCGGATGTGAGAGGGGGAGGCGTCAGCATCTTTCGGAGACCCCGAGCGTACGCGTCCGCGGGGGACGTGAGGCCATAGGGGAACCGGTCGCATGGCGATTGCGGTGGGGACAACAGGGTCCCTCCAAAGAGTCGGTGGAAGATATTCAATAGCATGTATAGAACAATATGTACATTACTCACAGTGGGGTTTGAGCCCAACGTGGGCTCGGAGCGAAACGCAGGTGTCTCGTTGTTGGGTCGCCGGGTGGCCCAGAGCCGACGAAGGGCGCTCCTCCTCCGATGGGCGCCGGGACAAGTGCCTCCTCCCGAAGGCGAAGCACGCCGAGCTGGTCGGTGACGAAGTCCAGGCTTCCAAAGAGGAAGGTCTGGGACGGCTCGAAGATGGGAGGAACCCACATCCCAACAGGTCAGAGCGTGGGAAACTCCAGCGAGCTGAAGCGAATCGTATCGCTTGAGCCCGTTATGACGAAGATGGCGGAAAGGTGGGCCATCCAATGACCAAAAGCGTGAACGTACGGCGTTCTCCCCACGGACGGCGCCAACTGTCGGTGCGAAAAGTGACCAACAAGTAAATATTTGTAGTTTTGCCGTACGTTGTGATCGGGTGTGGCCTAGCACTCAATGACACATGGTTTATACTGGTTCAGGCAACGTGCCCTACGTCCATTTTCAGTCGGTCGGTGACTTTATTCCTGAGCCCAGGTGCTCGAAGTTTGCAGTGGGCTTACAAATGAGTGGGAATGAGAAGGGGGGTGTTAAAGGTCCGGTCAGGCTCCGAACCGAAGGGCCAAGAGTGACGGGAGCTCCAACGTGCGCTAAGTATTGGAACGTATGCGCTGTGTAGCTTTAGAGTTCTAAAGCTATAGAACTGTTTGAGTGCTCAGAATGTCTAAGCTAAGCGGAGAAAGAGTCGGAATGACCCTCCTTTTTGGAGAGAGTGCATCCCCTTTTATAGGTGATTGGACGGCCTTACAAGTTAGGAGAGAGAGAGAGAGAGAGTGTGTGTGTGCTTTCTAATCTTGTTGCCCACGCCGTCGGGTACAAGACAGTTTGTCGGCGCCCACAATACTGTTGACGCCCAGATGCATGTGGTAGGCTCGATCGCGTTCTTCTGGTATGTCAAATGTCGGCGCCTACCATACTGTAGGACAAATATCGACGCCCACAATACTGTTCGTGTTCTGACATGTTGGAAAGGTTGCAAAGCACCCTTCTGGCATGGCCTGGCGGTACTGTCCTGCAGGTGTGCAGGGTACGGTCCTCGGTATTGCAGTTGACTTGAGCGTCTTGCTTTATCTGCTCCGCCTGACTCTTGGATCCTTACCGAACGGGCGTCCCAGGTCGGTCGTTCCCAGTCGGCTCCGACCGCGCCGGTCGGAGAAGAGCCGTAAGCAGAGGTTCGGTGTATTCCCGGTCGGAAAAAGCGGGTCGGAGTCGGAAGCGAGCGTCGTCCCCTCCTTGGCTAGGCCTTCCGGTCGGAGACTGGATCGCTTTTCTGGCCTGTCGTTAGGTATCTGGGCCGGCCCAGGAGTCGCGCGTCGTCGTAATGTTGTCTGCTGGGCCGAGTTTTTGCTGGAAAGCGGGCCTATCGGGGACCCTGGGTTTATGAACCCGACAATAGGAGAAAGAGTGTGTTTTGCATCCGGGGAGCCGGGCTCGGTGTTGGGCAGAGTAAATCAAACATGAGCTGTTGCAGTTGGGCGCAGGGCCACCCAGCGCTCTATATCAAACAGGCCCTAAAAAATTCCAGCATGAAGTGGGGCACCATCCTGGGTTGAGCACCTGGCTATGCCAACCTCTGATCTGCTGCCGCCCGCCATGCCGGTGTCGATCTAGGGTTAGGAGGCACCGCCATCCACCTTCAATGGGAGACTGTGCGAGCGTCCGAGAGGCTTCTCTAATTGCCTGCGTATGTATTTGGAGAGGGGCATTCTCGTCTTTTTACAAGTAGCCCCACGTGATAGTTCACGGTAGAGGATGCCCAAATGGACAGTAGTGTCAGTTAGGTAACAAAAAATGGAAGAGGTGTCAGAAAGGGAAGATTTGAACTTTGAGTGACAAATAGGGACAACAAGAATTTTTTCTAGGGACTTTTTCTCATTTTTTTATTACACTTGCAACAGAGCAACTTGATCCGTTACATACTTATTATATACTGTATAGAATTATCATTTATCTTTATATTTTAGCCATCAGCATGTTGTTGGATCGCATGCAGTACACATATGTAAATGGCTCCACGTCGATTGCCATCGGCAGCCGCAGTGGTCGTCATCCCCGCAGGATGGCCATATTCCTGGTGTGGGTGCAGCAGCACATGGGGACGCGAAGAAAAAGCTTACAGTGGAAACTGATGAGCTTGGAGTCGAATTCGTCTTTGCATTTGCGCTCGCACGCGGCGTCCTCGCATCTCGGACGTTGCTGCCAGCAACTCTCCTCCGTCGTATCACTACCACCTAATAAAAGTCAATTAGTCAGCATAGACGTATACGCGTATATATAGTGTGGTTAATAATTGTACGTATAACCAATCTAATTGAACAATGAACGGAAGAAATTATACTATATATATATATATATATATATATATATATATATATATATATATATATATATATATATATATATATATATATATATATATATATATATATATATATATATATATATATATAGCTTTTCTCTAAATTAAAATAAAGTAGCTTCATTTTATTCGTGTGTACATACATACGTACCTGCTGCCCAGGTGGTTGTCATGAGGTTGCAAGACATTACCACGAGAAGGATAATGCAGATAGCAGTAGATGTCGAGTGCACGGCGGCCCTCATCGTGTCAACAAACATTAGCAAGTCTTCTGTTTCAAGGGTTCATATGCATGGGCAAGAGCTAGCTTGTCCTCGTCTATTTTATTTATATGTAACCAAATTGCTTGCTTAAATGCGACATAAATGCAGGCGTATCTCACAGCCCAGATTCGATATCCTCGATCACTCTCCTACACGCAAAGAGTAAATGTGCTGGTATCCAATTCGATCGTATATGACTCCACATTCTGTATATGGTCGGCTACTTTACTTAATACTATAGGATACCCCCGTTTAGTCCAGGTTCTAGGCTTTAGTCCCGGCTGTTTTTGGCTCCGGACTAAAGACCGGATTAGTTCTGGTTGGAGCAACCCACCGTGACTAAAGTCCTCTGTCCAACGGCTAGAGGCGTAGCTTTTGCAGGAGGGGTAGGAGGGGACCTTTAGTCCCAGCTCGTGGCTCAAACCGGGACTAAAGGTCGCTCTTCAGTACTGGTTGGAGCTACCAGCCGTGACTAAACCTTTAATCCTGGTTGGTGACTCCAACAGGGACTAAAACTCTACCTGTAGTCCTGGTTTATAACACAAACCAGGACTATATGTCCCGGGATATATACTTTCTTTTTCCTCCCCCAGCTCAAACTATTTCAAGCTCTCTGCCTGCTCTCTGTTCTTGCTCGTGGAAGAAGTTCATGCTTGCAGGATTGGTGAAGACTTCATTCTTCCATCCATTCTTCGGTTCTGAAGGTTACCAACTTCATCCTCCCATGTTTCATCACTAGCATGGCTCATTTCGTGGTCTAGAAATAGAGAAATTTGTGGTTTTTTAGATTGGGAATGATGATGGATTTTTTTTATTTTTATACCATTTAAGCTCGAAATCACTTGATAGTTTGAATATGAAGATGAAGGAAGTTTATAGTAGTTCATCAAAACTATTATGCACCTTTCATTGCCTCATTTCATGGTCTAGAAATAGAGAAATTTTTTATTTTCTAGATTGGGAATAATGGTGGATATTTTTTATTTATATACCATTTGAGCTCAAAATCACTTGATAATTTGCATGTGTAGATGAAGGAATCTTATAGTAGCTCATCAAAACTAGTATTCACCTTTCATTGCCTCATTTCATGGTTTAGAAATAGATAAATAAAAGGTTTTTTTAGTATATAGCTCATTTAATTTCATGGTTGGCAAAATGAGAAATTTATAGTAGTTGATGAAAATGAGTATAGAGAGTCGTAGATGGCGACTACTTCCAGGTCCTCGTCATCGCATGGGGTCCCTAGCGACTGAGGTTGGACCTCCCTCTCATTGTGTGCGGCAAGTGTGGGCAGAAGACTGTGAGAGAGTACAGGGTGAAGAAGAAGGGTCCCAACTAAGGGCGCATCTTCTATACGTGTCCGGATCGCGAAGTGAGTAATTTTTTTTATCATGTTTTGTTATGCTTTGTAGCCATTTTTTGTGATGATTTTGATTAAAGTTCTTGATTTGTTGTTGTAATTTCAGTGGGATAGTACTGGATCATGTGACGGTTGGTACTGGGAGGAAGAGTATGTTGAGCACGTCCAAAAATCTCTTGCAAAGGTGACTGAGGCAACTGATGAGAGTGCACCTTTGTATGATGAGGCAGTGAACCAGCAGAAGAATGATCTGTCTGTTTTAGTTGGAATTGGTCGCGAAATTCTTATTCTGCTGAAGTGCATTGTAGGTTTAGTTTGTTTAGTGCTATTTGGAATTGTCTACATTGTATCAAGGCTTTAATAAATTAATGTTCGAGAGTATGTGAAACAGCTGTGTGGTATAGGATATTAATTAATCTTGTTGATTGATGGATATTTTGGATCTTTTAATTAACTACTAATCATGCATGTTGTATAATATGGGTTATTACAAGTTTTTGATGTGATGTACATCATGTAATGTAGATGAACCGGCAATGGATGTACAACATGGATTGCCGCTCCCTAGAGTTCATTAGGGGCATGCGTGAATTCATAAATGTGGCCAAGGCAAACATGCGAATGGTTTCATGTGCTACCCATGTGTTCAATGTAAGAATGAGAATGATTATTCTTGCTCAAGGGTCCTACACGAACACCTATTTACATCGGGTTTCATGCCAAACTATATTTGTTAGACTAAGCATGAAGAAAGAGGTGTTATAATGGAAGAAGATGAAGAAGAAGAAGAAGAAGGGGATGATAACAACATTATTATTCGTGGTTTTGCTAAATACGGTGCCTTTGATGATACTGCAATGGGGGAAGCTGAAGAAGAGGTAGCGACAGAAGATGAGCCCGCTGATGATCTTGGTCAGGCCATCCGTAATGCACAAAGAGAATGCGAAAGTAAAAAGGAGAAGATCAAGTTCGAGCGTATGCTAGAGGATCACAAGAAATTGCTATACCCAACATGCGAAGAGGGGCAAAAATTTTTGGGTACCACACTTGAATTGCTGCAATGGAAGGCAAAGAATGGTGTATCCAACAAGGGATTTGGGGAGTTACTGACTATCGCAAAGAAGATGCTTTCGAAGACAAACGAATTGCCCTCCACTACATATGCAACAAAACAGGTTGTCTGCCCTCTGGGATTAGAAATACAGAAGGTACATGCGTGTCCTAATGACTGCATCCTCTACCGTGGTGAGTACGAGAATTTGGATGCATGCCCGGTATACCATGCATGGCGGTATAAGATCAAGCGAGATGACCCTGATGATGTTGAGGGCGACGGTGAATGTCCCAGGAAGAGAATCTCTGCCAAGGTGATGTGGTATGCTCCTATAATACCATGCTTGACACGTTTGTTCAGAAACAAAGAGCATGCAAAGTTGCTACGATGGCACAAAGAAGACCGTAAGGTAGATGATATATTGAGACACCCTGCTGATGGGTCCTAGTGGAGAGCAATCGATAGAGAATTCTCGAAGTTTGTAGATGATGCAAGAAACTTAAGGTTTGCTTTAAGTACGGATGGCATGAATCTTTTCGGGGAGCAGAGCAGTAGTCATAGCACTTGGCCTGTTACTCTATATATCTACAACCTTCCTCCATGGATGTACATGAAGCGAAAGTTCATTATGATGCCAGTGCTCATCCAAGGCCCAAAGCAACCTAGAAATAATATTGATGTGTACCTGAGGCCATTAGTTGAGGAACTTCTACGTTTGTGGAGCAGCGCAGATGTATGTGTGTGGGATGAGTACAAACAGGAACACTTTGACCTGCGAGCATTGTTGTTCGTAAAATCAATGATTGGCCTGCTCTTAGTAATCTTTTTGGATAGTCAAACAAGGGATATAATGCATGCACGCACTGTTTTCATGATATAGAAGGTATATTTTTGAAAAAATATCGAAAGGTCATGTACATGGGCCATCGTCGATTTCTTCCATTGAATCATGCCCTAAGAAAGAGAGGGAAGCATTTTAAAGGTAAGGCAGAGCGCCAAACAAGATGTATTCAATATGGTCAAGGATGTACAAGTAGTCTTTAGAAATGGACCTGGCAGCCAACCTGTTCTGAATGATGCTAACGGACACACACACACATGTGGAAGAAGAAGTCCATATTTTGGGAGCTACCCTACTAGCAAGTCGTAGAGGTCCACAGCGCGATCGACATGATGCACCTGACGAAGAATCTTTGTGCGAACCTGCTTGGCTTCATGGGTGTGTATGGGAAGTCTAAGGACACACTGGAAGGAAGACAGGACCTATAGTGTATGAAAGAATGAGAGAACCTGCATCTAGAAAAGGTAGATGATGGATGCCAGTGCTTAAGTTTTGCCAGCTACACTCTTAGCAAAGAAGAGAAGGAAAGCATGTTTGAATGCCTAAACATCATCAAGGTCCCATCTAGCTTCTCCTCGAATGTAAAGGAGATAATAAATGTGTGAGAGAAGAAATTTCTAAACTTAAAGTCTCATGACTGCCACGTGCTTATGATGCAATTGCTTCCGATTACATTGAGAGGGATTCTATCTCCAAATGTATGATTAGCCACCGTGAAACTATGTGCATTCCTCAATGCAATTTCTCAGAAGGCAATCAATCTAGCGCATCTAGCAAAGCTATAGAACGACGTGGTCCAATGTCTTGTCAGCTTTGAGTTGGTGTTCCCACCATCCTTCTTTAATATTATGACGCACCTCCTAGTTCACTTTATCAAAGAGATTAGTATTCTCGGTCCTATATTCCTACACAACATGTTCCCCTTTGAGAGGTTCATGGGAGTCCTAAAAATATATGTTCACAACTATGCTCGACCAGAAGGAAGCATCATCAAGGGCTACGGAATAGAGGAGGTCATTGAATTCTGCGTTGATTTTATTCCTGACCTCGACTCGATTGGTGTTCCTGAATCACGGCATGAGGGGAGACTAAGTGGAAAGGACACACTAGGGAAGAAAGCATATATTGTCAAGGAGGATGATTATTTCTGTAAAGCACACTATACAGTTCTGCAAAACTCCTCCTTGATGGATCTGTATATCGAGGTACGCAAGACATTGTACGTGGCGAATTCCCGGGGAGGACTGAAGCCTAGATTACGCGTCGGCACATGAAAACTTTCAGCGGTTGGTTGCAAAAATGATGTCAGGGTGACGAGAGTCTGGATGAGCAATTGTACTTATTGTCTAGGGAACCATCTTGGCATATCCTGACATTCAAAGGGTACGAGATAAATAGCAATGCATTTTACACGATAGCCCAGGATAAAAGGAGCACCAACCAAAACATTGGTGTCCGCATAGATGCCACAGACCCAAATGGGAATAAAGAAACATATTATGGCCGTATAGAGGAGATATGAGAACTAGACTATGGACCTTATTTTAAGGTCCCTTTGTTTCGGTGCCAATGGGTAAAGGTGACCGGAGGTGGGGTAATAGTGGACCATCAGTACAGAATGACAACAGTGGACCTCAACAATCTTGGGTATAGAGACGAACCATTCGTCTTAGGCAAGGATGTGAATCAGGTGTTCTATTGAAGGACATGTCTACCAAGCCGAAGAAAGGGGAAAACAACAACAATGACTCAGACAATGAGCCAAAACACCACATAGTTCTTTCAGGGAAAAGAAACATCGTGGGAATCGAGGACAGGTCTGACATGTTAGAAGATTATGAAAAGAATGACGGAATTCCGCCCTTCATAGTAAACAGTGACCCAAGCACCTTGCTAAATAATGAGGACACTCCATGGTTACAACGTGATCATAGCCAAGGCACATATGTCAAGACGAAGTTCATTGATGTTCCCGCTTGATATGGTGATGTATTAGACCTATTATGTAATAATTGTGACTTCAAATTTTTTGTCATGTTTTCATATTTTCTACGGTTTAAATGAATTTTCTACTTCATGGTGGATTTCCTGTGGAGAATGTGTGATGAAAAACTAAATGATCAGCGTTAATAAGATATGAAAACTAATTTCCTATTGAAAAGCAATAGTTTTTATGATTTTAATTAAGTAGTCATTTTTGCATGGTGGAAATTGTGATTATTATTTACACTATGTTAAATATTTATATGGTAAAACAAAAGAGTTTAGGTTATAAATTTTTCTTGTGTACAATAATGCAAAACCAGGTCCAGGATTTTTTTTGTAATTTTTTGGCTAATATTTTATTTACTAGGCAATTAACAACTCTCTGCATATTTATATAAAAGAAATATATAAAAAGGAAAAACTTTTGGATACTGTCGGGAAGCCAAACTGCATACCACCTTTACTCTCGGGTGGATCAACCAACCGCGACTAAAGATGGGTTGTATTTTCGTGGCCCACCAAAATTCTCTTTACTCCCGGACCGTGGCTGCACCCAGGACTAAAGGTTAGACCTTTAGTCCCGGTTCTAGCCATCACTTGGGACTAAAGGACCTTTAGTCCCGGGCTGAGGCTTCACCCGGGACTAAAGGTCTCTGCTATATATCGCCTCCTCTCTTCTCCCCTCCATCATATCGTCTTCTTCGCCAGAGAGCCACCGCGCCACAGCTGCTCGATCATCATCGCCTCCAGCACTGCCTCCACGTGCGCGCACCTCTATCATCGTCTCCACCGGTGGCCCAGCTCATGCCTCTCTCGTTCGTGCGCGACGCCTAGATCCAGATCCACCACCGTCGTCCTTGCCCTCGCCCAGATCTGATTTGGATCCACTGCTGTCATCGATCCTCGTCCTCGTCATCACCGGCTCAACGTGCTTGCCTCCAGCACCACCTCTCGTCACATGCGCACTTCATCCTCGGCTCCACACGCGTCATCCTCATCACCCCGCCAGCGCCCTTGGTCGTCCTCGCCGCCAGAGCGCACGTCGTCTTCGTTTGCAACATCTTCGATCGAGCACTGGCCTCATCACCCCGTCGGCGCCCTCATGCGCACCTCGGCCCCGCCATGCTCGATCGTGCTCGCCGTCCTCGTCCCTCGTCATGCTCGTCGGAGGAACTCTGCCCCGTTTGTGCATGTGAGCAATTGCAACAGTGTGTGCATATGTGGTGTGTGTATGAGTGTGTGTGTGATGTGTGTGCATATTATTTTTTCGGCATAGAAAAATATAGAAAAAATAGATAGATTTTATTTGTAGACAAAATAGAAAAAATGTAGTAGTTACTTTAATATATATATATAGAAAAAATGTTGAGTGCTATGAATTGTAGAAAAAAATATAGTAGTGTACTACAATATATAGTTGTAGAAATATATTTGAATCTTCCTCACAATTAAAGAGATAGTTTTATTAGTGCTATGAATTTTTTGGTATATAAATCTGAATTTTGATATATTGACATTATTAGTGTGACATGAATTTTGATATATTTTGACATTAACCCGGCTGAGCTCAGCTCCAAACCCTAACCCGGCCGAGCTCCGCTCCAATCCCTAACCCGGTCGAGCTCCGCTCCAAACCCTAACGAAGACGTAAATAATAACCCTAAATTCTATATAGTTATATATATTTGAATTTTATTCTTCATAATTAATGTGACATGAATCCGCTCCAGACCCTAACCAAGGCGCAAACCCTAACTAGATCGAGCTCGGCGTAAATAATAACCCCTGAAGGCTATATATAGTTATTTAAGTTTAAGCCACTGACTCGCTACATTTGCATATGCATGACCAGTGTATGGTTTTCATTTATATATAGTTGTGGTAATTAAGATGGCCGAGCCGTAAGACGACTACGACCAGAATGAGGCCATGATAAACATTATCAATGCCGGCACTCAATATGGCCCCAACAACCAGAACGAGGCAGATCCGGAGTTTGATGACGGCTCTCAATACTTACTGAATTTTGAAGATGAGCAAGAAAATCCTGTGCAAGAAAATGCTAGCAAGGTATATTTGTTAATAATCTTGCATCTCTTATATATATGAAATTAAATATAGTTCCAATAATTCCTATATATATATTACTGAATCTTTGTGTTTCTACGTATGTAGCCCTCTGGATTGACGATGTCGATGAAAAGTAGTAAAAGTGTACGAGGCCCGACAAAACCGTTGGAGGGCCACTACATAGTCACAAAAAGTCGATCCTAATACCGGCGAACCGCTCCAGCCAAAAAACAATGCAAAGAAGTTTGTAAACCACTGTGGGGTTCTTGTTAGGGATAGGGTCCCGATCAGCGTCCGTGAGTGGAAACAGAAGAAGGATGATCCTCTGATCAGTTTTGTCTCTGAGCGAGAGAAGGACCTTCTTTAGGATTCAGTCACTACACATTTCAATCTACTAGCAGGTGAAGATTTAAGAAAACTAGTTAAAAGTCAGGCTCTCAAGAAGATGGCCACACAATTGCAGACCTAGAATAAGAAGTTGTACAATGAATTTGTCAAGAAGAATCTGACTCCAGATTTAAGTCAAAATAGCCCGTACAAAAAGTTGAGGGACAACTGGCCTAAATTTATGAGGTACAAGACCTTAGAAGAGGGTGAGGAATGGGTGAGAAGGAACCAACAGAATGCACGACGGAAGGTATACCATCATAAAACGGGATCAGGTGGCTAAAGGAGTGTCATTCCAAAGTGGGTGAGGATCCATCCATTATCACTCGAATGGCCCGAACGTTCCAAGAATTGATTTTTCGCGCATGGGGATCACTGGACCCATAGACCGAGGAGCCGGTTATTGGTGGGGAAATCAGAAGAGCAGCACAAAAACTTATCGATATTGTAGATCCTTCTGCTGGTGGCACCTTTGTGCCCTACCGACAGAAGGATGAGCTGACATACGCCCTCTAGACTCCTGAACACCCTGGGTGAATGCGAGGCAAATGGTTGATTTTGTGGCGGCATGGCTTCCCTAAGGACGCCGCTGCCTACAGATGCCGACAGCGAAGGAAGGATGAGGAGGCAGAGCGAATTTGCAGGTTAGAGGAGGCGGTGCTTCAATTGCGGGAGCGAGAACTAAACATGGAAGCGAGAATGCAAGAGGAAATCAAACGGTAAGTGGCACTACAGTTGAGTAGCCAGAGGTAGTCATCAACATCAGAACATGCAGTCAACATTAGCCCCCCTCAACTAAGAAGCAGTTGCGCTTCCACTGAGTTCCCAGATCAATATGACACATTGTAGAACTTCCTTGTGGATGACATTACCGTGCCTTTGACGTCATGTGAGCTGCACATTCCCTTGGGGAATACCGGTGCCACAGTCTTGGTGGCGCATGATATTGTTTCTCCTGTGGTCCTTGACAAGACACCAACAATCCATGGGAATCCAATTCCACCTGGCTATTATAGCGTCTCGGTGGATAGAGTTATCAAAGACTATAGGGAAGTGCCTCTTGACTTTTCTAGAGCTAATGGGGAGAAGACCATAGGACAAGGAGAGCATTCATTCATTTTATGGCGCAAGCGCTATATCATTATTCCCGATGCGGCGGCTAGGGTACCGTCGCCTCCTCCTCAACTACCTCATGATAGGTGTGGATGAAAGTGAACAAAATAGTTTTTCAATAATTAATCATTCTCAATTATTGACTTCTCGCGTAATAACCATTTACTCCCAATCATTTTTGTACTCACAGGTTTCCCAACCTGAGTCCACTTCCATCCCATGATGATCATTAGAGTGCTCTAGACGATGATGATGCGTTCCATGGCACGGCTGCATCTCCATCTCCATCTCCTCCAAGATGGTCTCCCCCTTCTCCGCCTCCCGCGCCACAGAGCTAGAAGATGCCCCCGCCCCCGGTGAAGTCCTCGGTGAAGAAGAAAGCCAGCCGTCGTAAAACAAAGCCCCCTCCGGAGAAGCTACCTTACGAGAAGTCTGAAGAGGAATCAAAAGCGACGGCATAAAAAGATTTGGATAACTAGCAAAAAAAGTTTAGAAGAATCAAAAGCAAGGAGGTTGGAACTTCAGAAAAACCCGCCAAAGCCGCACTACATAGCTCAACGAGAACTAAGGAAAAAAATCAATGAGCGTGAGAAAAAGCAGCGTGATGCACGTAAGCCCTCACCATTATCGAACTATGAACGCTATCTCCACAAGTCATATAAGGCGTCACTGAAAGCGAAGAGAGCAGGGAAAGATGTTGCACAACTCAGACAACAATCTAAGCAATCTATTGACCCGCTAGTTGTTGAGGGTGATTTCATAAACGTAAAAGGCGGTCCAATAAATTAGGAGGCACTGGAAGACTTCATGGCCATGACAGGTCTCATAGCTGAACAACTCATGGGGGGAGCATCGATACCAACAGGCGACTATGATATTTACCAGACCTATGTGTATGGCCAGAGTCTTGTCAACCCTAAGTACTACTCATCATTGGGTACGCAGATGTTCTTGTTGAACAAGTGGTACTTAAAAGTGACCGAGAATGACGAAGCAGCATGGCTTGTTGCTAGAGTGAGACCAGAGCATTACTTGGGCTATGACGTTGTACATATTGAGTTCAATGAATTACACCAACTATCAAACCGGGATGCTCTACACAAATCTCTCGTCAGCTGTTGGTGTCTGGAAGTGATTCTTTCTACAATTGAATTGAAGTAACTTGCATGTTAGTTCGTTGTTCATATATAGTTATCCTCACACTATATATATTCTTTTGTACTATATATATGCAGATATAAGATGATGAAACTAAAGAAAAAAGATATGATTGATGTTGGTTTCATTTATTCGAATCGCGTATTCAAGGACAGGGTTACTCCATATGATAGATGGCGACCTCAAGTGGAGAAGCTTCTGTTTAGGTTCTTAGATAAGAACACTAACAAGACACTGATACTCTTCCCATACGACTTCAAGTGAGTGTGAATGTCGTGTGCCAATTTTATTTTGCTTACTCCATGTTGACTTTAGTTAATGAGTTGTGTCTGCGTATAGACAAGTAGCTTTCACTGGATACTACTGGTCATCGATATGACCAGAAGTCGTGTAAAAATCTTTAACTCAGTGACAAGACCTCGGGCAGATTACTAAGAAATCCTCGATATACTCCGGTGGTAATTTCGGTCTCGTACAGACTGTATACTCTCTTATGCCATTTTAATGATATAACTCTATTTATTTATTTTGTTGAGTAGTGCTAGGAAAATATTCGCTGAGAAACACCATTATGGTAATTGGGAAGTGCCTCTGCATATAGTCCAATACCCAGTAAGTACTAGTTAGGTCACCGCATCTTTATTTAGTTCAATTCATTATTAACATGCTTCATTGGTTGATGATGAATCTTTTTCTCGTAAAGTGGTGTCTGCAGCAGGGATCGGAGAACAACTTATGTGGATACTGCAAGTTCCTTATGGAGTACTCAAGGAGAACAAGAGAAGAGATCCTCGAAGTACGTAAAAAATATACATAATTTATTTATTATCATTATGTTGATATATACAATATATATATATATATATATATATATATATATATATATATATTCATAATTTTGCTTTCATTCGAATTGAAGATTGAATGGAGGAAGCAAAAGGTACTGCGATGTGAACAGATCAAAGCAATTCAAGAGGCATTGTTAGAATTTCTTATGGAACAGGTCATAGATCCCAAGGGCGCGTACTACTATGACCCTTAAGAATTCATACCTAGTAGCCAAACGACGGAAGATTAGGGTTGAAAGAAATCCAAGGACCTGAGTACAAGGCTTTTGTGACTTTATTATGTACATATTCCATGCATGTACAACCTCTTGTATACATATAGTTTCATACATTTTAGTGTGTTATTTATGTATAATGCTCGAACGGAACCTTATATGTACGTATATATATGGATGTATATTAGCAGCGTAGAATTCGTATATGAAAAGCTAATCGAAACAAAAAAAATGAATTAAAAAGAAACCATAAAATGAAAAGGGAAAAATGGAAAAAAAAAACTTTAGTACCGATTGGAATCACTCACTGGGACTAAATGTGTCATCCCCGGTGTAATGTCTGGCAGGTCATTTAGTCCCGGCTGGTAATAGCAACCGGGACTAAAGGTTTACTTTCAGTCCCAGTTGTCAGAACCGGGATCGTAATCTCGGTTAGAAAACCGGGACTAAAGGAGGTTTCCCAATCGGAACTGATGCTCAGTCGTGCACTAGTGAGTCATGTGAAACACTCGTTGAGCCGTGTATTGGACCTAGAACTGAAGACAGCTCACTGTTGGTTCCAACATACCAGGCAGTGATGGGCAAGAAGAGATTCCGGATCGTGCATGTGTCCACGCCATTGCCTGCAACACTACCACAGAACCATGGATCGCTACCAGGTCTAAACCCGCCAACACTGCTAGAATCAGATTCGATACACGGCAATCGGTAGTGGTGAGGCTTTCTAATCACTACCTGTTCTAGACCTGACAGTGATAAGATTATATCACTATTGGGTCTTGCCCTTTAACCTGCATTAATAGGATGAACATCCCTGCCGGGTCATATGCCTCCCCCCAGCAGTGACAGGATGAACGTCATTGCTAGGTCGAGCCTGTACCCGTCAGTGATTCGATGAGTATAACTGCCGGGTGATGAGGTATGTACCTAACATTGCGTGTATCGTACTCACTACTGGTTTAACCTGGTAGTGGCCTTTGTTTCTTTTTTTTTTGGTTCATATTCATTATTGGTTAATGTCTAACATTTTTAATGCACCACACACACATATCGTACTGACTACTGGCTTAATGCATCACACACACATACTATTACGTTGATGTATCTTCTATTTCAGGTTCAGTTTGGTTGGGTTCTAGTGTTGAGGGTGGTCATTGTTCCTTTCTTTCTTTTTCTTTTGTTCTTTTGCTTATTTCTTTCAGGTCACTTACCACTGTCTCAGTGGTCTGTAATCTGTGCTAGGGATCTTTCGTAGCTGTGTCGTGTAACTCTCTCCTGTTTAGTGTCGTGTAATTCTCTCCTGTTTAATGAACACTACTACAAAATTAAGCTTCATTGTCGGCTCATCACTGTGAGTTTCTTACAAACCAACAGTGATGTACCTGTCTGTTGGCACATCCCTGCCAGTTTGTGGCTAAAACTGACAATGATAAGACCAACCTACAGTGATATTAGGGTCATCACTTCCGGTTCATATCACTACCGGTTTTAGACAAGACCCGCAGTGGTATTGGGTTGCTGGTTCGTGCCTTGAACCAGCAGTGATAGGCTGCACGAAAAACTTCATAACTTTCTCATAGGATGTCGGATGAAGACGAACTTTATACTAAAGTTGTAGTACTCGATGAGATCTACAACTTTGTAGTTCAATATTTTTTAGTTGAGATCGTTTGGATGTCAAAATATGCATCACAAGATTTTATAGAGTTAATACCAAAGGAGTCCATATGCTTTCAAGTTACAAGTGAGTGTGTAGTGGTCGGGAAGGTTCTCGGATAGAGAAACAACCAAACCAAAAGTTGTAGATATCGTAAAGTTGTGCAACTTTGTAGTTCATAACTTTTTTATTTGAAGTCATTTTGATGCCGAAATATTTGATTCACAAGATTTTATAGAAGTTCATACCAAAGGAATTCATATGCTCTATAGTCATAAGTGAGTATGTAGTGGTAGTTAAGGATCTCAGATGGAGAAGCGACCAAAACCAAAGATGTAGATCTTGAAAAGTTATGCAACTTTATAGTTGACAATGTTATCATTTAAAATCATCTATCCAACAAAAATGACATTTGAATTCTCACATTTGAAATGCAAATTTTTCAAACGACCTCAGATTGAGAAATGACTAAAACAAAAGTTGTAGATCTCGAAAAGTTACGCAACTGTAATTGACAACATTTTCATTTGAAATCAACTATCGAAGAAAAATTATGACAAAATTTCCATACTTTTGAAATTCAAATTCTTCAAACGACCTCGGATGGAGAAATAACCGAAACCAAAGTTGTAGATCTCGAAAAGTTATAAAACTTTATAGTTGACAACGTTTTCATTTGGATTCGTTTAGTGTCCCAAATACTCATTTCAAAATTAGATAAAGATAAAATGGCTAGGACGAATATCTCTAATACAAGTGTCTTTATTAGTGGAGTGGTTAAGGGATGAACGTGTGACCCCTAAGGTCATGGGTTCAAGTGCCAACGGTTGCAAAGCAAGCTTTTTTCACGTGAAAAATGTGCTTGACTTGTTTAGGGTCTCTCCTAGTATAATTTATTTTTTTCAAACTGTTTTTTTGGTTTCCTGGAAACCTCATCAGTGATGAGCCCCCCTCATTGCTGTTGATTTGGTATTCCTGGTTGAAAATCCCGCAGTGTAGTAGTGGAAAAACATGCTTAGGCACGCTCTCGGAAAAAAAATTACCCCATCAATCATTTAATGGAGCTGACCCCGGTGTCGTTCACATGTAGATTGCCATATGTGTTATGTGCGATAGCATTATTCGTCTAAGTGTCCATGCATGTGTTGGATTGCGGCGATCCTAAAACATCACATGCACTGAAACGGTAAAGCTGAAAATTCAAGCACACAGTTTGGTCACCCATCTAATCTCAGACTACAGATGAGTGCATGCATGGACAACCGTACATAAATAATGGTCTCGTGTCTTGCCATGTGTTTCACGTGTATTAATTTGCGACATGCTGACGAGAGAAATTGTTTGTTGATATCATCTCGTACAGTCTTTTTTAAGCTATTGCGGAAGGCTCTCTGTATCCATACAATTTATTAATAGGAATAGAGATTTAGTGAAAAAAGTCTACAACAACTTTTTAATTAGATCTCTAAATGTTGTCATCCTCTATCCGGTATTTTCTTGCTAGAGAGTGAGATTAACTCTCTCGAGTGCACACAAGATATAGAAAAACTTTTGGAGGATGGAAAGATATAAAAAGCGATTTTATATTTAAATGGCTCTCAAAACGATTATTAAGAGAATGAGTTTTAGAAAGGCTCGTAGAGATGCTCTTAAACTCAGTATCTAAATCATTGTTTAGAGAGCCGTTTAAATAAAAATTGCTCTCCATCCTCCAACAAGTTTTCTATGCGCACTACGGAAAGCCAGCCTTACTCTCTGTCTTTGTCTAGTGAGAAATCCGGAATAGATGTCGACAATATTATGAGATCTAATTAAAGAAGTTCTTGGAGTTTTTTTTTCACCAAAATCTCTATTCATAACAACGAGGAAGGACAGAGAAAAACTCTTGGAGTTGCTCTTAACTACGGCATACGCCGGCCATATGACAATTTGCTGATTGGTTCCATCCGAATTGTAGAAGGAAGCTGGATTGTAAAATCCGGGATTGATGCTTGTTGGAACCTAGATTAGGTGGAAATTTGATGCTCTATTGAATGCTTATATGGTCTAAAATGCTTTCAACAGGATGTAGCTAGTGCGGTAGATATGAATGCCAAAGGTGGGTAATTACCATTAGATTCCTATGGGCATTTAATTTGCTCTTTCTGCAGCCCACGAACTAGTAAAAGCTAGCGGGAGGCAGTTGTGGATTGCTACAATATATGCTTCATGGATTCTAAAAGTTGGATCAAAATTTAGAAGAATTTAGAGCTAACTCCATATAGCTGATGTATCCCACTCAGCTGTCTGCAAAACTAGAAAAAAAATCTGCTCCGAGAGCCTCGGCGTGTGTAAAAATACAGAGTAGGAGTACGCTATATATCGTGCTTTTTTGGTGGCCATCCGGATTCAATCCTAGGCAGTGCGCAGCGCCGCTGTCTCCCTCCTGCGTGCAGCACCGTACCAGAGCAGACTAGGGACAGGGACAATGAAAGTGCACGTGAAAGATCAGGCATAGGAAACCGTATGGGAAGCCAACAAATCAGTGCTCGTTTAGTTTCAAAAATTTTCTCAAAAAGTGCTACGGTAGCCATCACATCGAATCTTGCGATACATGCATGGAGTATTAAATATAGACGAAAAAAAACTAATTGCACAGTTTGGTTAGAAATTGCGAGACGAACGTTTTGAGCCTAATTAGTCCATGATTGAACAATAATTGTCAAATAAAAACGAAAGTGCTACAGTAGTCAAATTTCTAAAATTCGCGAACTAAATACAGCCTCAACAATGTGCATGTTGACAATATAAACGCAGAAGGTGTTACCAGTTCAACGAGAGACATACTCCCTCTGACCCATCCTTTTTAACCGGTGTTACCAGTTCACCGGAAGTCAAACGTACTTGACTATGACCAAATATTTACAAGAACATATTAAAATCTATAGCGCATAATTAGTATCATTAGATAGATCATTAAATCTATTTTTATAATAAATAATTTATTCGGAGATATAATTATTGCTAATATTTTCTATAAACCTACGCCCTATTTGTTTGGGCTTGTTTGGCTGATAAGCCATAGCTGAAAGTATTGTTGGCTGATTTAGTATGAGAGAAAAATACTGTTCGTTGGCTGAAAAAGTACGGGACGAACAGAGCGCTAGTTAAACTTAAGAAAGTTTTGATCAGCACAAATATTACATTTCAGAATCTCTCCTCTTGAGCTTCCTCTCCACCACTTTGTTACAGTATGGCCGCCGGTCGGCGCGTTTATTATGGTTGCACGGCACTGCCCATAGTGAAAATGTAAGGACATGAAGGACCGGAAATAGGACCAGAGGGAGAGTGAATGGAAGCCTCAAGTTTCTTTTGAAATATTTGGCCGCTGTCCTAAAATCAAACCCCAAAAGCAAACGCACGCAAAAACAAATTGTTCATGAGCCAACTGGTGGTTGGGTACCTCTGTTGATGAAAAAAAAAAGGTACTGTAGAACAATCGACAACCAACAAAAACGAGCACGCGAAGGAACGGAAGAAATCAGCGACCACTGCACAGGGGCAGACTGTCTGCAGTCCAGTCCCGGACAGTCCGACGTTCAGAACTCCAAAAAACGAATGCGAAAGAAAGGTTCTGCTCCCTGCCGAACTAGAGAGTGCAGACTGTCCGTACCTCAAGGGCAGACTGTCCGCGTCTGGAACGAACAAGCGTACGGACGGAGGGAGCAGTCGCGACTCAGGCGATGGGTCTGCTCACCGCTAAGGGCACGGGCGGCGAGCGGCACACGACGGTGCCAGCTCGGCCTGGGAATGACGGAAGGCAGAGCACGGGTCTGCACGTGCTTGGTGCCTGGGAGCGCTCGCTCACGGATGTGCTCGACCTGAAGTCGCACGCAAGCTGAGAACGGAGGGAGAGACGACGAGCTCCTAGGCGAGCGGCCAGCCACGAGCACCCACGGCAAGTACCGCTCAAGCGAGCTCGCTTGGTGCCTAAGCACCTAGCGCTGGTAGGACTGCCGCTGGGCTACTGGACTGCTGCTCCAGCTTGAAACAGACACGAACACACGAACAGAGAAGAAGCAAGAACGAACAGAAGGGAAAAAAAACGAGCAGTCGGGGCATCAGATCAAGCAGCCTGCCACGGAGACCTACAGCCAGCGCCGCTCAAGAGAGCTCGCAGGGCGCCTAAGCGCTCTGTGCTGGTAGCGCTGCCGCACGGCACAGCAGCCCCCAAGCTGAACCTCACGAGCAACAAGCAGGAACAGAAGTGCTGAGCACTACGAACAGAGAAAAAGGCAAAGCTAAAATCAAAAGAAACTCCATCAAAACTCAATGATTCGCTCTCAAATTTAGCCCAGATGAAATTCGACTAGGAAAGATCCTATTCCCAAAAGATCATCGCCTGAAATTGATTCAAACTCTGGCAAATTGAGATCGAACCCAAGAACGAGAAAGGAGAAAAACTCGAGAACACAGTAAACGCAAACCACAGCTTCAATTGAGGAATCCTGGAGCACAACCGGAGGATTCGAGCCTCCATTCACATCTCGAATCTCAGGTTTGATTACACAAATTTGGAATTTGTGGACCTCTCTCAAGAACACTAAAGGAGGGAAAAACATAGGTGTCGGTGTTTCGGACCGGGGGTCCTCAACCAACTAGTAAATTTGTACTGCGTGTCCCTAATCTCAGATGGTGATGTAAAGAGACATAAGGTTTATACTGGTTCAGGTAATCGGTGCCCTACGTCCAATCTGAGAGATCGATCTTGTATTCCTTGCACCGAGGTGCTCGTAGTAGGGGTTACAAGCAGGGCGAGAGAGGGAGCTAGTCCCAGGTCTCTATAATGAACGGGGCGAGTTGCTCGAGAAGTTGATCTCGAGTGTGGGCGCTACAACTTGTGTTCGTCTACTTCGTGAGTTCGTATGTGCCTGAGTGTGTCTAAGTTATGCGAGTGTCCTCCGTCCCTCTAAAAACAGCCCCGATTCCTCCCTTTTATAGTAGAAGGGGGGATGGGGGTGGTACATGTGCTAGTTACATGGCGTCGTGTGAACAGAGGCGGCCTGTCCGAGCCCTGTAGCCTGTTGCTGTGGCGGGGATGGTCGATGTAGTGGTTTTGTCCTTAAAGTGTTGGAGCAGCGCACCGGTCACATCCGATCCTGTACGACGTGGGGGCTAGCAGTAGCTTGACGTTAGGGCCTAACGAGTGACGTGCCGGTCACAGTGCGTTCTCCGCATGAAGTGCCGAGGCTCAGTCGGTGCTGAGGCTTAGTCGGTGCTGAGGCCGAGCCATCGTGGGAGGGCTCGGCAGGCTCGAATCCCAAGGTTGTCGAGACCCTGAGGCGAGTTGCCGAGGCGTGGAGGGAGCGGCTGACCTTGTACACTGATTCCGAGGCTACAGGGGTCTGAGCTTAATTCCCCATGCTGCGTTGTCCTCGGAGCAGTTAGAGTTAGGCAGCACAGTGCGGTATGGACAATAGTCGTGGGCACAGTGCTGCGCACAGTGGCCGGTAACTCCCGCCTTGTCATGCTTCGGACGGTATGGTATCGATGTGACTTGCATCTCGTCGGCCACTCCTCCCGTACCGAGCCGTCGTCCGGACGACGTCGTGGGAGTGGTTGGTCGACGCGGAGGCGATGGGGTGGTTTGCCGAGCCCGCCTTGAGCGAGGTGGAGCGTCGGTAACTCGTCTGAGGCCTTTTGAGTGGGGTCTCGGGCGAGTCGGAGAATCGATCTCATGTCCGAGGCCTCTTGGGCGAGGCCTCTAATGAGGCGAAGAGTCAGTTATCCATCCGAGGCCTTGGACGTGCCCTGTGCGCGACACGGGGCCTCGGCGGTTAGCGTCGTACTCGGTTTAGGTGGAATAGCGCCGGACGTGTGTTCATAGGGCACGGTAACCCCTGTACCGTCAGTAAGGGATGGTAAAAAGAAGATTTGACTGTTGTCCCATCGCTCCTGTTGCTGTACCCTGCCGGTCGTGGCTGACGTAGCGGGTGCTCGTAGGGGCATTAAATGGATGGGACAGCCTGCCAGAGGGACGGTCGAGGCAGAGGCGACAAGGACATGGGACGAGCCCGGCCTCGGGCGAGTCGGAGCGGGATCGGGACGTCCGAGACCCTGATCGGGGGACTCGGGCGAGGCGGAGATTTGGTCCGAGACCGGATTCGGTCGAGCCGGCCTCGGACGTCACCGTGAACTGTTTTCTTAGTTGGACTAAGAGGGCCTCATGGGGGTTTTATGAGTTTTTTCGGCTTTTGCTTAGGGTACCCCCTTTTTACGGTACCCGACAGTAGCCCCCGAGCCTTTGAGAGAGTGTGTGCTCTCTCAGAGGTTTGAGACTCGGCTTGCGGCGGTTCTTGTCAAGATTCACATTTCGTACTCGAGGCCTCGGTGGGTGCGCGCGAGTGCACCCGCCGGGTGTAGCCCCCGAGGCCCTGGAGGAGTGGATTTGACTCCTCCAGGGGCTTTTCTTACGTCGTGCGAAGGATTTTTACTGCGCTTGTTGAGCCCATGAATGCGAGTTTGGGTCGCTGAGCCTCGGTTTAGTTACAGGAAGAACCCCCGAGCCTCTGCTCGGAGCGAGAGGACGACCAGGAGTTTCCCCGTCTTTTTTGCGTCGCCCTCACGCATCCGTTTTGTTCGGAAGGAGGGGTGGAGGGTGCCATGCTACCCTCGGTGGGCGCGAGCAGTGACACCTCCGGTGAGCTGTTATCGGGTAAGTCTGAGTGGAGGCCCAAACCCCGTTTGTTAGGGGTCGTCTAGCGGTCCATGGATGCACTCCAAGAGTACCAGAGGGTTTCTCTAGTGGGTGCCGGGGCCGTTCGCTAAGCCCCGGTGGCTCGGTGCCTCCCTACGGTGGGATCCCATTCGGAGACTTCCCTGTCGGTCTCGGACACGACTTAGAGCGTCCCGAGCAGTCGCCTGCTCGGGTCTCGGCCAAGCGCGGGCTTGCCCATAGTCGTCCCTGACTCTATTGCCCTAGGGCGGCTGTCGAAACCCTTAGGGTCCCAGCCTTCGAACCCCTGGACCGTAATGGGCTCGATGCCCTTTTATCGCATTTTTTGAGTCTTCAGGTGCGGGCTTGGGTCGCTTGTCTTTGTCTTGGGTGCAGGAGGAGCCCTTGAGCCTCCGCACGGAGCGAGAGGGCGGTCAGGGGTCCCCCTGACTTTTTTGTTCAACCCTAGCACATCCTTTTCGTTCGGACGGAGGGGTTGTTTGCCAAGCCCACTCGTGTGCGAACCTGGGTCGCTAGGTCTCGGCAAACTTGCAGGAAGAGCCCCCTAGCCTCTGCACGGAGCGAGAGGGCCGTCAGGTGCTCTCCTGGCTTTTTTATACGACCCTTGCGTGTGAGGATTGGTTTGCTGAACCCCCCTCGGGTGCGAGCCTGGGTCGCGGGGGCTTAGAATATCTACAGGAAGAGCCCCCTAGCCTCTACGCGGAGCAAGAGGTCCGTCGGGAGTTCCCCTGGCTTTTTTATACGACCCTCGCGCTTCCTTTTCGTTCGGAAGGAGGGGTTTGTTTGCCGAGCCCCCTCGAGTGCGAGCCTAGGTCGCTGGGTCTCGGCAAAGGTTGCAGGGAGAACCCCTTAGCCTCTGCGAGAGGTCCATCAGGGGTTCCCCTGGCTTTTTTATACGACCCTCGCGCTTTCTTTTTGTTCGGAAGGAGGGGTGGAATATGCCAGGCTACCCTCGATGGGCGCGAGCGGTGGCATTTCCGGTGAGCTGTTATCGGGTAATCCGAGTGGAGGCCCGAGCCCCGTTAGTTAAGGGTCGGCTAGCGGTCCATGGACGCACTCCAAGAGTACCAGAGGGTTTCTCTAGTGGGTGCCGGGGCCGTTCACTGGGCCCTGGTGGCTCGGTGCCTCCCTACGGTGGGATCCCATTCGGAGACTTCCCTGCCGGTCTCGGACACGACTTTGGGCGTCCCAAGCGTTTCGCTTGCTTGGGTCTCGGCCCCGTACGGGCTCGTCCGTGGTTGCCCCTGACTCTGTTGCCTTGGGGCGGCTGTCGAAACCCTTAGGGGCCCAGCCTTCGAACCCCTGGACCGTAATGGGCTCGGCGCCCGGTTCCTTCATCTGAAAGGAATAGGGTCGGGGGATATCTCCCCCATCGGTTCAACAACGGTCGGCGCGCCTTTTGAGGCGATTTCCTCGGGGAGGCAGAACGACGCCTGCCGCTGCAGCGGTCGGACGTGACGTGGCATCAGTGGATGGGACGTAACTGTTCCCACGATTAATGAGGAAAAGGTGGACACGCGGGCGGTAAAATCGGATCAGGATTAATCACGCCAGATCTAAGGGAAACTTCCTCGATTTCATCGCCCGTCCGTTTCGCCTTCACCCTGCATAAATACACAACGAGCTTCGCCCATCCCCTCCTTACCTTGCCCGCATTAGCATTGCTGTCTTTGAGCCATCGCCAGAGCAGAGAGCCCCGGGAGGAAGAAGGGAAAGAGGCGAGGCAGAGAAGGAGAAAGAGAGAGAGACTCACCGCCGTAGCCGAGCCCTCCACCGCACTCATGGCCGGCGACACTGTTGTAATCAGGGCGGACCCTTGGGATCCATCCGACGTCACCATGGAGATGCTTTAGTCACTCGTCGATGGCGGGTTCCTTCGTCCGGTGACCGACCCCAACAGGCCGAAGTGGATCGCTCCGTCGGGTGAGCCGGAGCCGAGGCCTGACGACGGTTACATCGTGAGCTTCGTGTCCTTTCACGAGCGCGGCCTCGGAGTCTCGACGGACCGATTCATGCGGGCGCTCCCGCACTACTATGGTGTGGAGCTCCACAATTTCAACCCCAATTCTATCGCGCAGGCGGCAATCTTCGTCGCTGTCTGCGAGGGGTATTTGGGGATTGCCCCCCATTGGGAGTTATGGCTCCATCTCTTCCGGGCGGGACATACCACCAAGCCGACGGGCACGTCGGGCACGAGGAAGGCGGTGAGGGCCGGCGGCTGCACTCTCCAAGTGCGCCAGGACCACCAGCACCTCTATATCCCGGCCCAGCTCGCGTCAACCAACCATCGATGGTACACGAGCTAGTTCTATCTCCGCAACGACGATGGCGGACTTCCCCCCTACACTAGGCGGATTGTGGGGAGCTGCCCGGAGAGGTGGAAGTATGGCGTCCTGAGGGAGGATCAACCCAAGCTGCAGCCGCTCCTGGAGGGGCTGCAGAGGCTACGGGACCGCCACCTTACTACGGCTGTGGTCGTGGCCACCTTCCACAGCCGGAGGGTGCTGCCGCTGATGGCTCAGCGGCGGCGCCTGTTCGAGATGAGGCCGGACGAGCCGATCGCGGGCATCTGGATGTCTGCCTCCGCCCTCTCTGACGAGGAGATTCTTCGCCGGGTGAGGGAGACGGTGGACATGAAGCTGAGGAGCGGTGGTCTGACCACCCTCGCGATGCGTCCGTTGCGGGGGTATCTCTCGTTGGTAAGTCGCGTGTTGCTGCAGCCCTCGAGCCCTCTCTGTTTCTCACCATTCGTCGTTCCCTTATGCGCGTTCGCCGTTCCTACAGGGGATGAGGGACGTGCGGGCCTCCCCGCCGCCCGTTCCCAAGGACGTGAGGCGGCGGGCGATCAACTGGGCGCAAGCCAAGGCACAGAAAAAGCGGAAGGACGCCAAGGCGGCGAAGCGCACGAAGCAGATTCTTGTGCGCGAAAAACTAGATGAGCGTCGTCGGCAGCAAAGGAAGGATGGCCTCTCGTTGGAGGAGTCCCCGTCGCCATCGCTATCGATAGACGCCTTGGACGGAGATGACGAAGGCGAGATGGGGCGGGGTCCCCTGGACCATCTCCCTGACGTTGAGGAGACGGCGCCCGGGGTGTCGGCAAGCGGCCCAGCGCTCCCAGGAGGAGGAGGAGCTACCCCGGGGTCGGCGATTGCCTACCTTGGGGCCGAGGCTGACACGCCCGAGGAGCGGGCATTGGGCAAGGGCGCCGTCAACCCGGAGGGCTCGACGGCAGCGATGGTGCATGTGGCGGTGGAGGCGACGCAACTGCTCTCGCAGAGGACCGAAGGGGCGCCGAGGTCCGTCGGGGACCGGCCGGCGCCGATGGATACAGAGGCTGTGCTTCTGCCGCCGCCACCGCCTTTGCAGACGAGGGTCGCCGTGCCGAAGAGGTTGTTGCCCCGGTCGAGGTAAGCGTACTTTAGGTGGTGCCGCAGCGTTTTCCATTTGTTCCATTGTCTCGTGCTGACCCTGTAAATGTTTTGCCCTTAGCCGAAAGCGACCTGCGGAGGTGCCTTCCTTGGCGCCCCTTAAAGCACTCAAGGCGAACCCCGGCTCCAGCGCCCACTGGGTGGCAGAGGCGCAGGCCGCCCTACAATGTGGCGCGGCGTCGGTGAGGGCTGACCCGAAGGAGCCGGCCACCCGAGGAGGGGCTGCCGAGGCGGCCCCGACACGGACGGGGGAGGGATCGCCTCCGCCCCGCGAGGGCGAGGTCCGTGAGTCGGATGGGGCCGAGGCGCCCTTAGTTGCCGAGGCCACCGAGGTCGAGGCCCCTAGGGTCTCGGAGGCCAAGGCGATGGAGGACGAGGCGCCCAGGACCACCGAGGACGCAACGGCGGCTGTCGGAGCCCCCGCGACCGCCGAGGCCATGATGGCGGAGGCCGGAGCCCCCAGGACCACCGAGGCCATGATGGCGGGGGCCGGAGCCCCTGAGACCACCGAGGCCGTCGTGATCACGGCGAGGCCGTTGGCCCCGGAGGTAGAGACAAAGGCGGCGGTGGCCTCGGTGGCACCCTTGGTTGAGGTCTATCCGGTCTCTTCCGATGAGACTTCGCAGGGGCAGGAGGCGGTCGACGCCGAGGTGGCCGCCGCCGTGGAACAGCTGGTTCCATCCTCGGTCGAGGGGAGCTCGGCCCTCGTGCGGGTGCGACCTGAGCCCCATGGGTGGGATCACCCACGTGTCCGGTGGCAGAGCCGGGATGACCCTGAGGGGGAGCCTCTGTTCGCCCTTGAGGACGCGATCGAGGGCGGGCGGTGGGACACCTTTGAGCAATACCGCCAGCTGGCGGAGCGGTCACTACAGACGGCGCTATCCGTGGTGGTCGATGATCCGCCCAGAGTCGCCCAGGTTCGTACTTTCTTTTCTCATGCGGTGTTGTCTTTTTTTGGGTTTTCCGGTAGTGAATGGCCCTCGTTCTGCTTACCCAGGAGCTCGAGACCCGGTCCCTCGGGAAGTCGGTCTTTCTCCGGCGAGAGAGGGACATCTGGGACCAGCTCCAGCGGCAGAAGGGCCTGCTTGCCGGCACCAACGAGCTTCTGGCGGCGCGGAGCACGGAGGTGGAGGACCTCCGCCTTCGTTGTGCCGATGCAAAGGTTGAGGCAGCCACGGCCCAGGAGCAGGTCGCCCCTCTGGCGGCGTGGGTCAAGGAGTTGGAGGAGGAGCTGACCCACGTGGCCGGCGAGCGGGACGCCTTCAGGTCCCGGGCTGAGGAGGCCACGGCCTCGGGAAAGGTCCTTGCTGGGCAGCTAGGTGCGGAGCAGAGTGTGCACCAGCTGACGAAAGGTGCCTTGGATGAGGCCCTTACGGTGGCTGAGGCCTCTTGGACCGAGGCGGTGGTCTAGAGGGGAAAGGCCAAGGGTAAGTCCTATCCCTTGCTTTATTCTATTTTCTTGTGTTCGCTCCCTAACTCCCTGTATAACGTAGAGCTGGGGAGTGAGGCTTCCAGGGCGGCCGAGGCTGCTCGGGTCGAGGCCCAGCGCCTGCAGGAGAAGGCCGAGGCGTCTTGGGTCGAGGCCCAGCGTTGGAAGGAGAAAGCCGAGGCCTCACAGGCCGAGGCCCAATGCTGGGGGCAGAAGGCCGAGGGTGAGTTCCGTAGATTTTCGCCCTTGATCAAGCTTGTACTCCTTTGTGCTCAACCTTGTTCCGTCGCGTTTGGCACAGAGCTGGAGAAGGAGGTCATCCAGGTAGCCGAGGCCTCCGGCGCAGTGCAGGCGGTGCTTGACACCGAGATCGGAGAGCATGATGCGCTGAAGAGCGCCGTCCGTACTGCCTGCGAGGCCCTAGAAGTCGGGGGGGTCCAGTCAGGAAGTTCTCTCGGGAGCCGCCTGTTTGCTTTGAGCGGCCAAGTGCGCGAGCGGCTCCGAGGGGCGCTGCATACGGGCGTCAAGCGCGCGCTGGCCGTCATAGCCTCGCACTACGTCGGTGTTGACCTCCAAGCCATCAGCGATGGCTACGTCCTGCCCGATGATGACGAGGAGGCCGACGAGGCGGTGATGAAGCTGATGGAGGCGGCGGAGGGTCCCGGCGCGGCGCTAGCTGGGCTGTTCGAAGAGGAGGTGGTCCCTCCTCCGCCGTCCGCCGATGCTAGAGACCCTACGCCTTGATCTGGGCCTAAGAGGCCGTGTAATTAGATTAGGGATTATGTTTCCCTACCATAATGTTGGCGGCCATTGAGGCCTTTTTAAAGTGATCATGTGCCGACACTTTTTTAATCATTTTTCTTTATTGTATTTCCGAGCCTCTGCCCTCTGTCTTGTCTCTAAACGTATCTCTTGCAAAAAACTTCCTCGGAGCCTAAGCTGCCCCTTGGGCAGACAGTGGTGAGGGAGTGCCATAGCCCGGAGGCGTAGGCCATCTCGCGACTCAGCCGGCCTTCTGGCCTCGAGACAGTCTTTCGGTCCTTAGGTTTTTTCACAATCGATTTGTCAGAGCACGCTAGAGAGTTTGGCGTAGGAATTTTTTTGAAAAACGACTAAAAAAACGGTGCGTGGGACTTAAGGGGGGAGTCCCCCCTTCTAGCCCCCGAGGGAGGCTCAGTTCTACAGAGACAGAGCAGAGCCTTCCTCATGGTGTTATCGTAATGCCGAGGCCCGCGATGCGCTCGGCGAGTTTCTCGAAAAAATTAGAACAATTAAAGAACGCTTCTTAATTGTATTCCGAGAAACAATGTATATAATGCTTGGAAATTCTAAGGGTAGAAACAACGTAGATGTTCTATGTTCCAAGCGTTGTTGAGGATTTCGCCCTTCTCGTTGGCCAGCTTGTAGGTCCCGGGCTTGAGCACCTGGGCGACGATGTACGGTCCTTCCCATGGCGGGGTCAGCTTGTGGCGGCCCTTGTTGTTCTGCCTCAGCCTCAACACCAGGTCGCTTACCTTTAGGTCTCGGCTTCGAACGCGTCGGGCCTGAAAGCGCCGTAGGGCTTGCTGGTACTTGGCCGAATGTAGCAGCGCCACATCTCGGGCTTCCTCCAGTTGGTCGAGGGCGTCCTCGCGGGTGGTGTGGTTGCTTCGCTCATTGTAGGCCTGTAGCCTCAGGGAACCATATTCCAAGTCAGTGGGGAGGATAGCCTCGGCTCCATAGACCAAGAAGAAAGGTGTGAACCCCATGGCTCGGCTTGGGGTGTTCCTCAGGCTCCAGATGACCGACAGGAGTTCGGCGAGCCATTTCTTGCCAAACTTATTCAACCAGTTGTAAATTCTCGGCTTGAGGCCTTGTAGGATCATGCCGTTAGCACGTTCTACTTGGCCGTTTGTCCTTGGGTGTCCTACGGCTGACCAGGCCACACAGATGTGGTGGTCGTCGTAGAATGTCAGGAATTTACTACCGGTGAACTATGTCCCATTGTCGGTGATGATGGTGTTCGGAACCCCGAACCTATGGATGATGTCCGTGAAGAACATCACCACTTGCTCAGATTTGATCTGATTGATCGGGCGAGCCTCGATCCATTTGGAGAACTTATCGATTGCCACCAGCAGATGGGTGTAGCCCCCGGGGGCCTTCTGCAGAGGCCCGACCATGTCAAGCCCCCACACGGCAAACGACCATGTAATGGGGATGGTTTGGAGGGCCAGGGCCGGGAGGTGCGTCTGCCACGCGTAGTACTGGCATCCCTCGCAGGAGCGTACTAACTTGGTGGCGTCAGCAACCGCTGTTGGCCAGTAGAACCCTTGGCGAAAGGCGTTTCCAACGAGGGTCCGAGGCACTGCGTGGTGACCGCAGGCTCCCGCGTGCAAGTCCCAGAGTAGGGCTTGACCTGCCTCAGTGGTGATGCATCGTTGGAGGACACCGGATGGGCTTCGCCTGTATAACTCGCCGTCACTGAGAACGTAAGTCTTGGCTCGCCGAGCGAGCTATCGGGCTTTGGTCCTGTCAGCGGGAAGCTGTCCTCGCACGAGGCAATCAAGGAACGGGACTCGCCAGTCCATGTCCTGGTTGGCCTCAGGAGGTTCCGGGTTGATTTCCATGACCTCGGGCTTGGCCGGATGAGTCTCGGCGACGGAGGGGGCCTCAAGCCCTGCGGCGGGCTCGACCAGTGGGCCCTCTTCCGCTGCCGAGGCATGGTCGATGGAAGGATTGTGGAGGTCTCTGGCGAAGACGTTTGGGGGGACCATGGCCCGTGCCGACGCCATCTTTTCCAGTTCGTCCGCGGCCTTGTTGAATTTACGCGCGACGTGGTTGAGTTCGAGACCGTCGAACTTGTCCTCTAGGCGACGTACCAATTTGCAGTACGCCTCCATTTTGGGGTCGAGGCAGTTTGACTCCTTCATGACTTGATCGACGATGAGCTGTGAATCGCCCCGAACGTCGAGACGTCGTGCTCCAAGTTCGATGGTGATTTGCAGGCCGTTGACAAGAGCTTCGTACTCGGCTGCGTTGTTGGAGGCGAGGAAGTGGAGCCGAACCATGTAACGCATGTGTACCCCGAGGGGAGAGATGAAGAGCAGACCCGCGCCTGCCCCGGTCTTCATTAGGGACCCGTCGAAGTACATGGTCCAGCAGTCCGTCTGAATTTGAGCAGGTGGCAGTTGGGTGTCGGTCCATTCAGCCACAAAATCGGCCAAGACCTGAGACTTGATCGCCTTCCGAGGCACGAAAGTCAAGGTTTCCATCATGAGTTTGACGGCCCACTTGGCTATCCTGCCCGAGGCCTCCCGGTTATGGATTATCTCTCCCAAGGGAAAAGACGACACCACGGTTACCGGGTGGGACTCGAAGTAGTGACACAGCTTGCGCCGAGCCAAGACCACGGCGTAGATCAGTTTCTGGATGTGGGGGTAGCGCATTTTGGTCTCGGAGAGCACCTCGCTGATGAAGTAAATAGGTCGTTGGATGGTTAGAGCGTGCCTCTCCTCCTACCTCTCCACTACCACGGCCGCACTGACCACTTGGGTCATCGCGGTGACATAGAGTAAGAGGGCCTCGTCCCTGGCTGGTGGTACCAGGACGGGAGGATGGGTGAGTAGTGCTTTGAGCTTGGCGAGAGCTTCTTCGGCCTCAGGGTCCAAGAAAAGCGTTCCGATTTCCTCAAGAGGCGGTACAGGGGCAAGCCTTTTTCGCCAAGGCGCGAGATGAAGCGGCTCAGAGCTTCAAGACATCCCATAACCCTCTGTACACCCTTGAGGTCTCGGATTGGCCCCATGTTGGTTACTGCCGAGACCTTCTCCGGATTGGCTTCAATGCCACGTTCTGAGACTATGAATCCTAAGAGCATGCCTCGGGGGACCCTGAAGACACACTTCTCAGGATTGAGCTTGATGCCCTTTTCTCTGAGGCACCCAAAGGCTATTTCCAAGTCGCTAACGAGATCACTGGCCTTCCTGGACTTGACCACGATGTTGTCTACATAGGCCTCGATGGTCTACCCGATGTGCTCGCCAAACACATGGGTCATGCACCACTGGTATGTGGCCCCTGCATTTCTGAGGCCAAACGACATTGTCACGTAGCAGTACATGCCAAATGGTGTGATGAAAGAAGTCGCGAGCTGGTCGGACTTTTTCATCTTGATCTGATGGTAACTAGAGTACGCATCGAGGAAGGATAGGGTCTCGCATCCCGCAGTGGAGTCAACGATTTGATCGATTCAAGGTAATGGGAAAGGGACTTTTGGACATGCTTTGTTCAGACCGGAGTAGTCTACACACATTCTCCATTTCCCATTTTTCTTTTTAACTAATACAGGATTAGCTAACCACTCTGGATGGGACACTTCTCTGATGAACCCAGCCACCAAGAGCTTCTGCACCTCCTCGCCGATGGCTCTGCGCTTTTCCTCGTCGAATCTGCGCAGGCGCTGTTTCACCGGCCTGCAGCCTGCTTGGACGTCTAAGGTGTGCTCGGCGACCTCCCTCGGTATGCCCGGCATGTCCGAGGGGCTCCACGCAAATATATCGGCATTCGTGCGAAGAAAGTCGACGAGCACGACTTCCTATTTGATGTCGAGGGTGGCGCTGATCCTCAGCGCCCGGTCGTCGAGGCAGGCGGGGTCGACCGGTATGAGTTTGACGGCCTCTGTGGGCTCGAAAGTTCCAGCGTGACGCTTGGAGTCAGGCACCTCGCTACCGAGTTGGTCGAGGTTGATGATGAGGGTCTCGGCCTCTATGATAGCCTCAGCGTACTCGATGCACTCGACGTCGCAGTCGTATGCATGCTCGTATGTCGACTCGATAGTGATGACGCCGTTGGGGCCCGACATCTTGAGCTTGAGGTACGTGTAGTTGGGGACCGCCATGAACTTGGCATAGCACGGCTGCCCCAGAATGGCGTGGTATGTTCCCTTGAACCCAACCACCTCGAAGGTGAGCACCTCTTTGCGGAAGTTGGAGGGAGTACCGAAGCAGACGGGCAGGTCGATGCGCCCGAGGGGCCACGTACGTCTTCCCGGCACGATGCCGTGGAAAGGCGCGGCATCACCCCGGAGCTGCGACTGGTCGAGCTCCAGGAGCTCCATGGTGTTGGCGTATAGGATGTTGAGGCCGCTGCCCCCATCCATTAGTACCTTGGTGAGCCGGGTGTTACCGATGATGGGGTCGACAACAAGCGGGTATTGGCCGGGGTTTGGGACATAATCGGGATGGTCATCCCGGTCGAAGGTGATCGCCTCCCGAGACCAGTTAAGGTACCGGGGAGTGGCCACCTTTACCGAGAAGACCTCCTGGCGCTCCCTCTTTTGCTGGCGTGCTGAGAGGCACGCTGAAGGCCCGCCGAAGATCATGAAGGCGTTGTGCACCTCGGGGAACCCGTCGTCCTTGTCGTCGTCCCTGTCGTCGGCACCCTTTCTCTTGGCGTCATCGTCAGGGAGCCCGAGCTTGGCGTAGTAGCGTCGGAGCATGGTGCACTCCTCGAGGGCATGCTTCACCGGGAACTGGTGGTATGGGCAAAGTTTCTTAAGCATGTCGTCGAAGAGCCTGGGGCCCCTGGGGCCTCGAGGATTCTTGCATTCTGCGGCCGCGACCAGGCCGGCCTCGAGGACCTCCTGGTTCCCCTGGCGGCCCTTTTTCTTCCTCTTGGGGAGGTGGGGAGCTGAGGTCACGGGGGCCTCGTCCTTCCGCTTCCCCTTGGTGTCGTTGTCGAGGAAGATAGCCCCAACAGCCTCTTCACCTGAGGCGAAGTTGGTGGCGATGTCGAGCAGTACAGCCGCCAAGGTTGGCACGTTCCGGCCCAGCTCTCGGACCAGGTTTCAGCAGGTGGTACCAGAGAGGAAGGCTTGGACAATTTCTGAGTCACCGACGCTTGGCAGCTCGGTGCATTTCTTGGAAAAGCATCGGATGAAGTCTCGGAGAGACTCGTCCGGCGCCTGGCGACAACTCTTGAGGTCCCAGGAGTTCCCAGGGCGCACGTATGTGCCCTGAAAATTCCCGACGAAGACCCTGACCAAGTCGCGCCAGTCGTGGATCTACGAGGGAGGGAGGTGTTCGAGCCAGGCTCACACCGAGTCTGACAGGAACAATGGGAGGTTGCGGATGATGAGCAGGTCATCGTCCGCGCCACCTAGTTGACAAGCTAGGCGATAATCGGCCAGCCAAAGTTCGGGATTGGTCTCGCCGCTGTATTTCATGAGGTTGGCCGGTTGCCGAAACCGGGCCGGGAAGTGGGCGACACGGATAGCTCTGCTAAAGACTCGAGGGCCTGGTGGCTTAGGAGAAGGACTGCGGTCCTCCTCGCTGTCGTAGCGGCCACCTCGGTGCACATGGTAGCCTCAGGCAGGCCCCTCACTGTCATGGCGGCATCGCCTGCCGACTACCTCGTGCTCGTCCTGCGCCTCGCGTCGGTTGTCGAGGCGGTCATGTAGCAAGGGGACCCTGTTGAGTGCCGGCACCCTAGCGGGCTCGGGACGAACCGAGGCCTCCCTATCCTGCCGAGGCGGTGCCAAGGGAAGTTCCGAGGCGCCACCGCGCCGATGAGAGGTGGAACTTTCGGCCTGCTGCACCGCGGCGGTCTCGAGGAGATCCTGGAGCTCACTGCGGACCCGTCGCCCCTCTATGGTAGAGGGCTCGGGCATCGTTCGGACCAGCATTGCCGTAGCCGCGACGTTCTGGCTAGCTCGATTGAAGATTGGGGGCTGCTCACCCCTGTCGTCATCGTTGATGCGGTGGTGAACATCGTGGGCCCTCCGCCGGGCGCCCCCGCCATCACCGCGACCTCGCTGCTCCTGCTCGAGAGTGTCTCAAAGCTGTTGCAGGAGGAGTCGGTCCTGTTCGACCTTGGCCTGAAGCTCACAGAGCTTTTCTAGGTCTGGGCGTCGAAGTTGTGTAGGGGCGGGGTTCTCATTCCTCACTGCAGGCGGGGCAATGCGTGGAGGTGTGGCGTCGCTCGCTCCCCGGCGAGGCGGGAAACGGTTGCCTATCCCTTCGTCCTCATCGGCTGCTCTCGGCATCCCGAGTCCGACGTGGAAGCATTCGCGAGTGGGGTCGTAAGCGCCTTCGTCGTCAGAGTCGGAGTAGCCGAAGCAGTAGTCGCTCGCGGCCAGGAAGCGGCACATGGATTCAGGGTCTCGTAGTCCGGAGAAGTCTGCCCTGGCCCACGCCTCGTCGTCCTCTGAGGAGTCAGCGTGGGTGTGGATCGAAGTCGTGGTGTCGAAGTCGAGGATGAAACGTTGGTGGCATCCTGAGGGCTCGGCGTGAGCAGAGGCATAGGTGGAAGCGTAGGCGGCAACGGCATTTCTCAACCCGAAGGGGTACGGGGATGGTGCCATCGCCAGGCTCTGCCCCGCCGAAGTTGATCCCTCAGGAGGCGGTAGGGCAGACCTGGATGACGGGGCGTCGCCGCATGTCGCTGGCGTTTCGCCCATGTCCAGGCTCAGGCTAGTCAGGTCCCCAACCAGGGACCCTGTGCCAACAACTGGACATGGGTTGTCGGCAGAACGTGGTGCGTCACCGTGAGCTCGTGTGGCGTCGGAGTGGCCTCGCTCGCGTCGTGCCTGGCGGACGCGACGAGAGCGGCCGCCCGGGCGCCGTCTGCGCCCGGGTTGTGAGTGCATGATGTCGACGTCGGTCGGCGGGGCTAGGGGCGTGAGGAGTACCATATCGTACTCACATCCTAGAGACATGAACTCTAGGCTCCCGAACCAGATCACCGTGCCAAGACGCAGTGGTCGTACGGGGTCTGCCATCCGGGACTTGTTGGGATGACGAAGTTGACACACAGAATCCCCTACCTGGCGTGCCAACTGTCGGTGTTTCAGACCGGGGGGTCCTCAACCAACTAGTAAATTTGTACTGCGTGCCCCTAATCCCGGATGGTGATGCAAAGAGACACAAGGTTTATACTGGTTCAGGCAATCGGTGACCTACGTCCAGTCTGAGAGATCGATCTTGTATTCCTTGCACCGAGGTGCTCGTAGTAGGGGGTTACAAGCAGGGCGAGAGAGGGAGCTAGTCCCAGGTCTCTATGATGAACAGGGCGGGCTCGAGAAGTTGATCTCGAGTGTGGGCGCTACAGCTTGTGTTCGTCTACTTCGTGAGTTCGTACGTGCCTGAGTGTGTCTAAGTTATGCGAGTGTCCTCCGTCCCCCTAAAAACAGCCCTGGTTCCTCCCTTTTATAGTAGAAGGGGGATGGGGGTGGTACATGTGCTAGTTACGTGGCGTCGTGTGAACAGAGGCGGCCTGTCCGAGCCCTGTAGCCTGTTGCTGTGGCGGGGATGGTCGATGTAGTGGTTTTGTCCTTGAAGTGTTGGAGCAGCGCACCGGTCACATCCGATCTTGTACGACGTGGGGGCTAGCAGTAGCTTGACGTTAGGGCCTGACGAGTGACGTGCCGGTCACAGTGCATTCTCCGCATGAAGTGCCAAGGCTCAGTCGGTGCCGAGGCTTAGTCGGTGCTGAGGCCGAGCCATCGTGGGAGAGCTCGGTAGGCTCGAATCCCAAGGTTGTCGAGACCCTGGGGCGAGTTGCCGAGGCATGGAGGGAGCGTCTGACCCTGTACACTGATTCCGAGGCTACAGGGGTCTGAGCTTAATTCCCCATGCCGCGTTGTCCTCGGAGCATTTAGAGTTAGGCAGCACAGTGCGGTATGGACAATAGTCGTGGGCACAGTGCTGCGCACAGTGGCCAGTAACTCCCGCCTTGTCATGCTTCGAACGGTATGGTATCGATGTGACTTGCGTCTCGTCGGCCACTCCTCCCGTACCAAGCCGTCGTCCGGACGACGTCATGGGAGTGGTTGGTCGACGCGGAGGCGATGGGGTGGTTTGCCGAGCCCGCCTTGAGCGAGGTGGAGCGTCGGTAACTCGTCCGAGGCCTTTTGAGTGGGGTCTCGGGCGAGTCGGAGAATCGATCTCATGTCCGAGGCCTCTCGGGCGAGGCCTCTAATGAGGCGAAGAGTCAGTTATCCATTCGAGGCCTTGGACGTGCCCTGTTGGCGACACGGGGCCTCGGCAATCAGCGTCGTACTCGATTTAGGTGGAATAGTGCGGAACGTGTGTCCATAGGGCACGGTAACCCCTGTACCGTCAGTAAGAGATGGTAAAAAGAAGATTTGACCGTTGTCCCATCGCTCCTGTTGCTGTACCCTGCCGGTCGTGGCTGACGTAGCGGGTGCTCGTAGGGGCATTAAATGGATGGGACAGCCTGCCAGAGGGACGGTCGAGGCGGAGGCGACGAGGACATGGGACGAGCCCAGCCTCGAGCGAGTCGGAGCGGGATCGGGACGTCCGAGACCCTGACCAGGGGCCTCGGGCGAGGCGGAGATTTGGTCCGAGACCGGATTCGGTCGAGCCGGCCTCGGACGTCACCGTGAACTGTTTTCTTAGTTCGACTAAGGGGGCCTCATGGGGGTTTTATGAGTTTTTTCGGCTTTTGCTTAGGGTACCCCCTTTTTACGGTACTCGACAATAGGGCAAGCAAAAATGAAAATAGGAGAGGTAAGGGAGATGGGAGCTATTACACAATTTCAGTTTCGTCCCTAGATATTTTGAGTCAAATCACTTAACTCGAGGGCGTTATGGTCCAACCCGATGTAATCTTCATTCGACGGCCACCGCGCCCTTCATGAGGTAGCTTCGCCTCGACGCGAACTCCTCGATACCGTCACGTGCCGTCCGTTCCTCTTCGGAACCTCCGTTTTGAGGCCCAAACCCGTGAAATCGGCCACCGATGGTTTTAAGGCCCAAACCACCCGCGAGTAGCGTACTCCATAAGCATCCCCCGCCACTCGACACGTGTCACCGCCGTCCTCGACCGGACGGCCGCCAAGCCCTCCTAAGCCCCGCTCGACTCACACGTCCACCGTCTTGACTTGGTCAACACGGTCACTCCCATATACACTTGTTCTTATCGATGTCCCAGATGTCAGCCATCGCGGCTAGTCATCCGACCTCCTGGTCCATCACCATCAGTCCAAGCTTCACGTCCGTCCTTCACCACTCCTGGTCCGTCGGCACGGCACGTCTCTACTTGACCTTCACCTCGCCGCCGACCACCGTTTCCAAGCTCCACACCTGCACACCACAAGCCAAGAGACATGTCGTACAACCCAACTCACGCCATGGTTAGCTCACAAACTCAACCAAGGTCCTGGATCACGTTGACAATCACTCATCACAAAATGAACTAAAGGGCACATATCAACCTTATGTTCGCAGGACGACACATAGGACAGCTCCCAACTAGAGTAGGGATGCAAGCATGTTGACCCACACAACCCACAAAGTTAAATCTATATGCGGGTTCGTAGACCAACCATTTGCATCCTACCCTAGAGGCGACTACAAAAGAGAATAAATGAAAAGCCTGATTTAGAAAAAAAAATCTATTGGAGTGTCTATATTGGTTAGTTCGGAGAGCCAATTTAGAAAATCCAAATTTCCACATGCTCTTGGAGTTGCTAGAGGTTGAAAAATAAAACAAACTCCTACAATCTAGTTTATGCATCCAAATTTAAAGAACCCTAGGTAAGAATTCTCTCAAAGGTACGTGTTGGATTCTAGTAATGTTTAAATAATTAAATTTAACTTTATAGCAAGAGGAGAACTTCTAAATCTAGATATACATTTATGTCTAGATACACAGTAAAATTAATGCATCTAGAAAATCTAAAACATTTTATAATTTGGAATGGGGTGAGTACCACGTTGAAGTTTGAATCAGTTTTAGTAAAAAAAAATAAAGCCCCGCAAGCTGCACACAGCAGTTATGTATTATGAAAACATTATTTATAATTATAAAGTTGACAATCTCTTTATCAAGATGAGTTATTATATATTATGAAAGCATATTTATGCAGTTCCTCCAGCTCGGGGAGTCTATATAAAGCCAGGCATCTTGGCCATCTTCTCCAAGCTACCAGGCCAGCCAACAGCCATCTTCAGCGACCCAGCAGGCATCGAGAATCGAGATGGCCACCAGCGGCCCCGTTCCTTTGGTCTCGCAGGTGCAGCGCAAGCCACAGACATTCACCCCAAGCCCATGGGGTGACTTCTTCCTCCAGCACATCCCATGCACTCCATCAAAGGTACCAACAAGCCGGCCACCATTGTTCCCTTTCTGCAAAACTTGAGCATGTCATCATAAATTTGCTAGCATCTCCGCATTGCCTGGCCGTGGTAAAAATTAAATGGTGAATCAAAAAATAGTTCTTGTGCACTACATAGTTCCCCTTAACACCAAATTGCCCATTGCAGCTCTTGGCAATGAAGGAGAGGACACAGAGAAAGAAGGAAGAAGTGAGGCAGATTATACTTGAAACCGTTGCCTCCTCCAACCTGGTACGGAAGCTGGAGCTCGTTGACACGCTGCAACGGATCGGGGTGGACTACCACTACAAGGAGGAGATCGATGATTTGCTTCGCTCTGTCTACGACGACAAGGATGGAGGCTCTGACAATCTCTACATCACCTCACTGAGATTCTATTTGCTCAGGAAGCATGGGTACGGAATCTCTTCGGGTATGTAATTAAGATCATCAACTAATTAAAACTAGTATATGCATGTTTCCTTTCATCGATGCTAATGCTAAATGTGTGTTGGGTGAACTAGATGGTGGTGTGAAATTTTGAGCTGTGTTGAATATAATGTTTGATTACGTGTGCAGATGTGTTTGAGAAATTTAGGGATGAGCCAGGGAACATTTCAAGTGATGATGTCAGTTGCTTGCCTATGTTCTATGATGCTGCACATCTGAGAACTCATGGGGAGGAGATACTTGACAACATCATCACTTTCAACAAGAGCCACCTACAATTTCTGACGCAGAAAAACTTGGAGCCAGAGCTTGCCAAGGAGGTGAAGTGCACTTTGGAGACACCTCGGTTCAGGCGGGTCAAGAGAGTGGAGGCGAGGCGCTACATCTCAGTATATGAGAAGAAGGGTATGCGAGATGAAACCATAATTAAGTTGGAGTTCGCAAAGCTAGACTACAATATCTCGCAAGCTATCTACTGTGATGAACTAAAAGAACTTACAATGTAAGGAAACTACACATTTCTATAATTAAGTTGGTAATGATAATTACTTACTGGAACTGCTTGCTTAATTATTAACAAATAATAATGTTGACTTTGCTAAACCCCTAATAATAGACATTTACTCGCTAATGTATAGATGGTGGAAGGATTTCCAATCACATATAGATCAGAGCTTTTACGCGGGACAGAATGGTGGAGCTTCATTTTTGGATGCTCGGAGTAATTTATGAGCCTTATTACTCATATTCATGGATAATGATGACAAAGTTCTTCAAATTCGCACTCTTGTTCGATGACCTTTATGACAACCATAGCACCACAGAGGAGAGCAATATCTTCACCACAGCCATGGAAAGGTTACCTTTATTTGCCTAGATATATGCCTTCTTAAAATTAGACCACAGCAGGTCGGGTGAACAAAATTTCAGCATCACCGGAATTTACCTTTGTTTGAAAAAAAAAACTAATGACGTCAGGTCGGATGAACAAATCACACAACAGCTTCCAGCACACTTGAAGGCACTCTTGGTCAACATATTTAACACTACAAATAAGATCGAGGAGTTAAAACTTCAGGAAAACAGGCATGCTGAATTGGTCAAAAAAATGGTAAACAAACTCTACTCCAAGAGATCACAATAAGGAACCATGATGGGCTTTTTTACTAACTAGATATATGCCCATGCCTTGCACGGGGCAGCGGGCACGTGCGCGAAGTTACAGTGGACGTCTGAACAGCACCGCACACGGACTCCTTCCTTCGCGGCCTCACCACCATCCCGTCTGCGTGCCTCTACGCCCGCGCGTCTGGAGGCAGACGACCGCGTTAGCGTCCCTCCAGGCCCTGCCTGCGGCTGAGCGCCGTGGGGACGAGGACGACGCCATTCGCGGGCAGGCCGACGGCGTCGCGGATGCGCAGATCCCCGGAGAACCACTTGTTAATTTGGTTTGTTCCGTCCATTAGTAGAGATTCTGACTATAAAAATAGGAGGGAGTCATAATGACTGATAATAATAAAATAAAAAATTATAAAATTTGGATTTAGATTTTTTTGGTGTTCGTCTAATGTATAAAAAGAAAAATAGAGATGAGAATTACCTGACAGATGACTCCTGCACTTGATTGACGATGTCGGGACCTTTTGGCCTTTTTGGCGGAAAAAATTCGGCGCCGCATACCTAGAAGATTTCCTCGCATGTCCACATGCGGCTTCAATTGCCTTCCACGCCCGCTGTTTTTTCTGCCTCCACCATGCACGGTTAGATCATGTTGACCGGCAGGGGCGGATCCAGCTCGGGGCTGCGCCCCGAGCTGAGCTGCTGATTCACGTTCAAAACAGTCTGATCTTGCTTCCTATGCCTCCTTTTGTCTAATTAATATCATAGTTTTTTAGGCTAAACACCACATATGTTAAAGGGGCTACATGGACTTGCCCCGGGCTGCAGCTCGGGCAGCCCGGGCCCTGGATCCGCCCCTGTTGACCGGACACGTGGCAACTATTCATAACATGTATACAAGGAGGCACAGTTCATACAGTTTGCACCGATTTTTTTTTTCCGCTATGGGACTCTGCATGCGCTTTTGGACCCCGGTTCGGTCTCGGACGGTTGAGCTAGCGCGCACACGTATGCATGTGGGCATGCACCGTAGCAGTTTGTTGGGCGGGCTTGCACATGCATACGATTGGATTCTGGCTCATGCACCGTTGGGGCGGGCCACGCACATGCACACGATTGCACTCCGGCTCGTGGCTCGGTCTCGGACGACGATTGGACCCCGGTTCGTGGCTCGGTCTCGGACGGGCGAGCGCGCACGCGAATATGACGAAGTGCACGAAACCTCAACTCCTTTTTCATGTGGTAATAATAGATTTTACCATCTGACATTCACTACTACAAAAATGATTTTTAGCAACGGGAGTTTTTTTTTGTAGGAGCGGCTCTACTACCAACCGCCCTTACAGCGGATGAGCTCGGGTCCCATAATTCTAGCTGCCTCTACAAATCTAACAGTAGGGGCGGCTGGTGATACGAGCCGCCCTTATAAATGGGTAGATTTGTAGGGGCGGCTCACTCGCCGACCGCCTCCGGTGTTGTGATTTGTAGATGCGGCTCAATCATCAGCCGCCCCTACAAATGTTGCACGTATAAAAGGCCTCCTCGCGTCACCTGTTCGCTCCCTCCTCGCCTCCACCTGCTCACTCGCACCCACCCCGGCCCGCCTCCACCTGCTCACTCCCTCCTCACCTCCACCTGCTCACTCGCACCCCGCCTCCACCTGCTCACTCCCTCCTCACCTCTGCGACGCCCTCCTCGCCTCCGCCGCCCTCCTCCTCGCCTTCCCCGTGCAGATCCGGCCTCCTCCTCACCTCCCCCGGCCTCCTCCTCGCCTTCCCCGCGCAGATCCCGCCTCCTCCTCACCTCCCCCGCCCTCCTCCTTGCCTCCACTGCGGCGGCGCGAAGCCCCGGCCGAGGCAGCGCACTGGTGCTGGCTGGTGGCCGGCGGCAGATCCAGCCACGACGGGCCTAGATCCGGTCCCCACCCCCACGCAGCGAGCGGAGGCTCGGAGAGGGGCCCGCCCGGAGCGACGGGATGCAGCCGAGGCCAGAGGACACCATGGAGGAGGTGGAGGCCGAGGCGGTGCCCAAGGCGGCGACGGGGCCGGAGCTAGGGTTCTGGCTCGCGGCGCCCCTTTGATTCCGCCTCGATCCTCCCTGATTCCCCGATCTAGGGGTTTTGCGGTTTGTAATGCATCGACGCCCCTTTGATTCCGCCTTTTCAAGCGTTTCTGGGGAATTGTAACTGAGGTTTTGTTTGTTCCCCATTTCTATGTGGTTTTAGGTGGCTACGGTGGTGATGAGGTAGTTGCGGCGGTACATGGTCGCCATGGCGGTGGTGAAAGTGGAGGAGGACGAGGGGAGCGCATGGAACTGGCCCAATCTGGCAGCATCGAGCCCTTTGCCGTCAGCTTCAGACGCAACAAGCTATGGAGCCGGCGCGGGGATGTCGCCGGTGGTGTTCAGCCCAGTGGACTCAGTCTCTGGTCGCAGGTAGTACTCTCCGCCGCTGTGAACCGTTCGAGAATTGAGAGTCTGTTGCTGTGTTCTAGTGGTTGCTTACTTCATCCGGACACTGGTGTGCTTAGTTCATTGGATCATGGATTGGATGTGATTTTCATTTGTCTTGGAAAAGTGGTGTTTCTAATAGTTTGTCAAGTTAGCTGGTGCGGTTCGCCTGGTAGTTTTATTCTCGAGAACATGCCGTTGCCTTTATGTCATTGTGTGGTGTACTGATATTGATTTTCTAGAAAAACTAATTTCTTAAATGCTATATATTATGTTCTGTAAGTTTTACATATTTCTATAGCTGATGATTGCACCCAGTCGTATAGGAAACTAGGAGTGCTATATCTTTTGGCTTCCCTTGCTCTGATGTGGTGATGTTAGTAATGGCTCTCAAGATGACTATGTAGGAATAAATGTTTAAAAAAAAGTACTTTTGAGGTAATTTATTGATATTTAGGCCAAATGTATGGAGTTAAAAATAATGGTTGACCAGGGAGATACACTGACAGTAATTCAATAATTAATAATTTTTGCCCATTTTGAGGTCCACACTTATTTTATAACACGGACTCTGCAACTTTCAACAAACCACTTTTTTCGAAGAGAACATGTTTATTATACTAACCACGAACTCCCCACAAGCAAATGTTCATCGTTTCAACAAATATTAAGTTGTTTTAAAGATTTCCTCATGTTTTAAATCCTGATAAATCATTTAATGATTGTAAGCTACTTGTTGAAAGAAAAGATAAGTTGAAGCTAGTACTTGATTACTTGAATAATGGCTGAGAAACCTAGGTTACTAGAATTGGTTTCTTGGCTGTGCTGTCATAAATGTTGCTTTTTAAAATAGGCAGTCTATCCATTGTAACTTGTCCTTTTTTGTGCTCGATCATAATTAGTTTCTCATTACATGAATGTTTATATCTTATTTTAATGTTACTGACCAAATCCTACATGTCAGGTGAACAAGTGGCCCTGTAAGGAGAGCTAAGGGTGGCTGGACATTAGAAGAGGTACATAATGTTCTCTGAACTCATTTCTACGTCATTTTGAGTTAATTCTGTGTATGTTCAATAGAGTTCCATCTTATGTATCTATATAAAAAAAATACTCAACTTTTCTTATACTTGCATTTTACATTACTTTGTGTCACTATTGCATCTGTTGCCCTATCACGGCAGGCCACTAATTCTGCACTAATGCTTGATTTTCAATCTTGGTTTTCAGCACAAATGCTCAACTCTTTGCTTATAGCCTTTTTTGTGTGTATCGTAGTTCAACTGTGAAATATATATTGTGCATATTGTTCATTTCACTGCTGTTACAGTATATATGTGTGATAGCGGTGCTTATATTTTTGCAGGGCCTTGAGCCCTCCGAGTTCGAGGACTCCGTCGCCTAGGTGAGCTGAGTGCCAATCCCCCTCCTCTCTCCTCCCACTGTTGTGTTTCCTTTCCTTCGGACTGGTGCTCTGTGTGTGGTTGCCCATGTGTCGGGGTTGTGATGTGTTTTCGGCTGGTTTTTTGCTGTACTTCCATGCTTTCTTTGACCTAGAGAACAACAACCAGGAGCTCAAGAGCGACCTCAAGGACCTGTACATCAACAATGCTATGTAAGGTTACCGTTTCTTCCTGCTATCTATTGTCGCCTGTTGAGATGTAGTAGCCTGTGGTTTTTGGTTTGGACATTGGGTGACGATGCTTGTTGTGACTTTGCAGCCAGATGGATGTTGCCGGGAGTAGGAAGGCTGTTGTGATCCACGTCCCGTACCGCCTGCGCAAGGCCTTCAGGAAGATCCACGTCAGTGCTTGCTCTTGAGTGCTTGCTTTGCCTTTTTGTTTTGTTAGCACTTGAGTGCTTGCTTGGCCTTTTTGTGATATAGATATATGTTTTGTTGTCATAATATGAGTCTGTTTGTTACTATTGTGATTCTTGTACTATAGAAGATGTTTAGAAACTTTTGGCTAAACAATCTTGTTTGGGCCACAATATTACAGTCAAGTTTGTCAGGATACTTGATCATGTATTTTACTCGTCACAGGATGATTTGGAGGAGCACGTGTTGGTAATTTGAATTTTTTTTGTGAAAAAATGTACCGTAGGGGCGGCTGGTATTGTAGCCGCCCCTACAAATAGGTATTATAGGGGCAACTGTTACTGTAGCCGTCCCTACAAATCGATTTTGTAGGGGTGGCTACAGTATCAGCCGTCCCTACAAATGGATTTGTAGGGGCGGCTGATAACACCAGCCGTCTCTACAAATCGATTTGTAAGGGCGGTCTGGGAACCGCCCCTACAAATGCATTATTTGTAGAGACGGTATGGTAGGGGCGGCTGGCCGAGCCGCCTCTACAAACCATCGCCAGCTACCCCTAAAAATGCTTTTTGTAGTAGTGATTTACCCATATATAGGTGATTGACACTGCCTACCATGCTGAGGTGAAATGGCGCGATGAACACTTCGTCCCAACCAATGTTGAGGAGCACCTCCAACTTTCTATCCCTAGCGGTGCATGTATGCAGATGACAAACCTTGCACTCATTTCACTAGGAGATGTGACTGCAAGAGAGGATGTTGAGTGGGTTTTCACCTTTCCCAAAATCATCAGAGGTGTTTGTATTGTGGCCCGCGCATCAGCAATGACATCATGTCACATGAGGTTTACCAAACCTCTCCACAACATATAAACTTCTTAAATGTTGCGAAAAGATTTTCCATTTCTTATTAGTTAGAATATGACATATTTCCATTTGTGCATTCAGCCATTCATCATCAGATTATTCTCTAAAGACTCACATTTTTCTTGCTGTCCCTTGAAGCGGGAACAAGCTTCAGACCATGTGGCATCCACGGTTTAAACTTGCATGAAGCAATATGGAGTGATGATAGAGGAAGCCAACGAAAAGCTTAGAGTTAAAATTGAAGAAACATGGATGGACATCGTCGAAGAATGCCTTGAGCAAAAACGTCCCATGGCACTTTTAGAGACAGCGGTCAACGTTGCACGAATTGTGGATTCATGTACAAGCGTGAAGACGCATTCACCCTCTCATTCAGCCTCAAGGACATTATAGCTTCTATGTACATCTACTCTGTGTGAGCTTATTGATCTAGCATTAGTAAGACTTTTCAGTGTACGCGGATTGGCTTAAGGTCTGTCGAGGGTACATTTAATCCCCAAACTATTGTATAAGTAATATGAGTGTTGTACTATATATCATAATACATGTATTTGTGTTCCAAATATACTATTTGTGGTTATTTTTCATGTAGAAACTATACATACATGGTATAGTGAGTCTTGTTGTCTGCTAGGCCTTGAAGTATTTTATCTCTCAATTAAGAAGTTACCACAACATTTCAAATAAGAAGACAATTGTTCTCGATTGAGTTGTCAGATAAAATACACATCTTGTTGTGTGGTGACTCAAATCCTACTTGGACTAGGACTCAAGAGAGGTGTGCTATTTGGACTTCTAGTTCTACTAGAACTTGAGTGTAGAATTCTACTAAGAGTAGGACTCCTACTTGCATGTATGGGGACCTTAGAGGGGACTGTATAAACAAGGGTTAGAGGCCATAAGTTTTTCAAACTCCTCTGAAAATCGATTTTAACCGCCTCTAAAAATTATTTCTGTACTAGTGGCCCCTCAGCAGGCCGGGGCCCTACCGTGGCCGCCTGCCGATGCCGCGCCCCTCCACCCCGCGCCCGGCCGCAAGTTCCGCCTTCTGCTCTCCAGGCGTGTTCATCGAGTTGCTGGTGGCACTGCAAAGTTATGCATGGTAAGTGGTATTTTCTCGGATTCTAGACAACATTTCTATCCAGTACTGTGCTAGGAACCTCAGAATCCATGCATATAAAAAGGGAAGAAAACAGCCTTTAGGTAAGAGACAACAATAAATCAACACTGATAAGAGCCATATCTAGCTTCAGGGTTCTTAGAAGCAGTAGTTTATACCGAAGGACAGTGCCGATCCTGAGTTATTTTGGACCTGGAGCCGAACCAAAACTCAGGGCCCTTTATAAATAAACACGTTAAAAAATACTCTATATGTATATTTAAAATTTTCTTGACACTCAACATGTATTTAAAAGCAATATTCATACAAACAAATTATACATATTAAATTTACTTTAAAAGTTTCCTCTAACATCTTTTGTGCGAAGTCGTTGATGATGGCATCAGTATCAATCTCATCTAATTGATGATCAGTGTAAAGTTTCTAACAGATAAATTTGATTCTCAATTGAGAGATTAAAGAGTCAAGCGGGAGAGGCGAGCTGGGCAGCCGGCCGGCAACGGCGTCCTCCGGCCTGGCGTCTGGCGAACTGCGGTTTGCGGAATCGTTGTCTCGTCGAAGTTCGGAAAAAACGTGTGCGCACGCGTAATCGCCGCCTATTCAAGTCAAAGCTTCGTCCCGTGAACCTGTCCCGTCGCTGGGCATCGTAGATTTGTAGAACTCTTGGACTGGGCTCTAAGCCTACTAGCCTTCTCAAGTGTTGCCATTGCCTTTCTTGATCTTTGGACTATGGGCCGCAGGGCTTCACTTCACTAGTGAAGTCATTTTTTTTTGCTTCAGCTCCACGAACAGCTCCACCAGTGGAGCTGAAGCCATTTTGGTAAACCGTTTGACAAAATGGCTTCCCAGTGAGAGCATGTTTTTAGGGGCCTAGAGGAGGAGTCGGAAGAAGTCACTTTTTTTTAGCTCCATCTCTCCTCAAATCACTGTGAGATCATGTTTTTAGGGGCTTCACTAGTGAAACCATTTCACTTTACCCTGTTTAGCAGAAAACAGCTCCAAACGGTTTCAGGAGCCGATGAAGAAGCCCTGCCAAACGGGGCTAGTAAGTGGTACTGGTACCGATTCAAAAGGACATTTCAACTATTGTCAATATGAAGAAGAAGGCACAGATCAAGAAGGAAGAAGTACGTGAGGCAGATTATTTTACAAACCGTTGTTGCCTCCTCGAACCTGGTACGGAAGATGTGACACGCTGCAACAGATGATGGTGGACTACCACTACAAGAAGCAGATCGACGAGTTGCTTTGCTGTGTCTACGAAGATGACGATGGAGGCTCTGACAATCTCTACATCACCTCGCTGAGGTTCTATTTGCTCAGGAAGCATGGGTACGGAGCGTGGTGTCCCATCGATTTTAATATTCTTGTTTTGAGATAAGGGATTACATGAGTTCTAGTGCAATCCGTTTTAGTCTAGCCGAGTTAGGATACTCAGGCTCTCATCCAAGAGACCTGGGTTCGTGTCCTGGCAACGGAATTTTTTTTCTTTTTGCACTGACAGAAAACGAATGCATTCAGAGACAACGTCACCAGCACTGTAATCGTTCTCCTATGAACACCTTTTCCGCGAATGCGTAAGCAATTCAACGCCTAGATTATTGGATTAAACATCATCTCACCTTCTAAAATTGTGTCACTACTTCAATCAAAGTTAAGCTCTTATTCTCAGCTTCTAAAATTATGTCACTGCAGACTGCTTCAATCAAAGTTGGCTCTTATTTAAACTAGGGGAACATGCTCTACTTACACACGTTCTATATTATTACTTAACACTCATCAAGCACATGCACTACGGTAGCTTCACCGAGTGCCCCAAAAACACTCGGCAAAGGTTTTACCGAGTGTAACACTCGGCATAGACCACACGGCATCTACAGTGTCGGCAAACAGCTATTTGTTGAGTGTTTTTTATCGCGCACTCAACAAATGATTTGTCGAGTGTCAATAAACACTCGGCAAAAATAAACTCTCGGCAAAAAAAAAGTTAACGGCATGGCACGGTGACATCGCTTTTGCCGAGTGCACGACTGAAAAACACTCGGCAAAGTTTCTCAATTTTGCCGAGTGTTAAGCCCAAAACACTCGACAAAGTTTCTAAACTTTGCCGAGTGTCAAGGCCACAACACTCGGCAAAGTTTAGACACTTTGCCGAGTGTCACGCCTAAAATACTCGGCAAACAAGCGCGCAATGGCCAGATTTTATGGTCACTTTGCCGAGTGTCCATTAGAATACACTCGGCAAAACCAAAACACTCGGTGTCGGTGTTTCGGACCAGGGGGCCCCTGACCAACAAGTAAATTTGTACTGCGTGTTCCCGATCCCGGATGGTGATGCAAAGAGACACAAGGTTTATACTGGTTCGGGCAATGGGTGCCCTACGTCCAGTCTGAGAGTTCGATCTTGTATTCCTTGCACCGAAATGCTCGTAGTAGGGGATTACAAGCAGGGCGAGAGAGGGAGCTTGTCCCAGGTCTCCGAGTGGAGCAGCGTGTGCGTTTTTTGCGTGAGTTCGTCTAGTGGGCGTAGGCCTAAATCCTTCGTCCCCCCCCCTCAGAAAACGGCCCTGGTCCCTCCCTTTTATAGTGAAGGGGGGACAAGGGTGATACATGCGCTAGCTACATGGCGTCGTGCGAACGGAGGTGGCATGTGCGAGCCCTGTAGCCTGTTACTGTGGCGGCATGGTCGATGGAGTGATCTCGTCCTTGAAGTACTGGGGCGACGCGCCGGTCACATCCGACCCTGTGCCTCGTGGGAGCTACAATATTATCTTGGGCGTGGCGATCGGCGTGCTGGTCACAGTGTGTTGACTGCGTGAGAAGCCGAGGCCCTGAAGTATATTGCCGAGGCTCGGGGGGAGCAGTTGGTCCTATGCGCTGATTCTGAGGCTACGGTGACCCAGACTTGACTCCCCACACCGCGTTGTTCCTGGGGTGGGGGTTAGGTGGCACAATGCAGGGCGAGCGCTGATCGTGGGCACAGCACCAGAGCACAGTGGCCAGTAACCCCTATCTCGTCCTGTCCTGGACGGTATGGCGCTGATACGACCTCCCATCTCGTCGGCCACTCTGTGGTGTCGAGCTGTCGTCCGGCTGAGATTGCGGGAGTGGTTGGCGCATTAATGGGACGTGACGCTCTGTCGGGGAGCCCGGTCAAGACAGAAGCGAGGGTTTTTGCTGAGCCGGCTTTGAGTGATACGGAGAATCGCTGTCTCATTCGAAGCTTTACGCGCGGGGCCTCTCATGAGGCGGAGATTTGGTTCCTCGTCGTGGCCTCCCGTGCGTGGCCTCGCGCGAGGCGGAGATTTGACAGGCCATCGAGGCCTCCCTTGCGAGGCCTCGCGCGAGGCGGAGAGCCGGTGGGCTCGGACAATGCCGGAGGTCAACCGATGGTTTACCTCTTGGCTTTGTCTTTGATAGGGCTTAAGTGATTCTTTCGGTAAACGTTCGGGGTACCCCGTTTTATGGTACCCGACAGTAGCCCCCGAGCCTCAGGGAGAGTGTGAGCGCTCTTCTTGAGGTTTTGACGTGGCTCGACTTGCGGCAGCTCCTAGCGGAATAGTATTTCGTACTTCGAGGCCTCGGTGGGTGCGCGCGAGCGCACCCGCCGGGTGTAGCCCTCGAGGCCCTAGGGGAGTGGATTCATTCCTCCACGGTCTTTTTCTCACGTCGACCGAGGGATGTTATCGTATTTGCCGAGCCCCCTCGAGTGTGAGCCTAGGTCGCTGGGTCTCGGCAAAGTTGCAGGGAGAGCCCCTTAGCTTCTGCATGGAGCGAGAGGGCCATCAGGGGTTCCCCTGGCTGTTTTATGCGACCCTCGCGCTTCCTTTTCGTTCGGAAGGAGGGGTTTGTTTGCCGAGCCCCCTCGAGTGCGAGCCTAGGTCGCTGGGTCTTGGCAAAGTTGTAGGGAGAGCCCCTTAGCCTCTGCACGGAGCGAGAGGGCCGTCAGGGGTTCCCCTGGCTTTTTTATACGACCCTCGCGCTTCCTTTTCGTTCGGAAGGAGGGGGTGGAATATGCCAGGCTACCCTCGATGGGCGCGAGCGGTGGCACTTCCGGTGAGCTGTTATCGGGTAAGTCTGAGTGGAGGCCCGGGCCCCATTCGCTAGGGGTCGGCTAGCGGTCCAGAGACGCACTCCAAGAGTACCAGAGGGTTTCTCTAGTGGGTGCCGGGGCCGTTCGCTGGGCCCCGGTGGCTCGGTGCCTCCCTACGGTGGGATCCCATTCGGAGACCTCCCTACCGGTCTCGGACATGACTTTGGGCGTCCCAAGCATTTCGCTTGCTTGGGCCTTAGCCCCGTACGGGCTCGCCCATAGTCGTCCCTGACTCTGTTGCCCTAGGGCGGCTGTCGAAACCCTTAGGGGCCCAGCCTTCGAACCCCTGGACCGTAACGGGCTCGATGCCCTTTATCGCGTTTTTTCGAGTCTTCAAGTGCGGGCTTGGGTCGCTTGTCTTTATCTTGGGTGCAGGAGGAGCCCCCGAGCCTCTGCACGGAGCGAGAGGGCGGTTAGGGGTCCCCCTGACTTTTTTGTTCGACCCTCGCACATCCTTTTCGCTCGGACGGAGGGGTTGTTCACCGAGCCCACTCGTGTGCAAACCTAGGTCGCTGGGTCTCGGCAAACTTGCAGGAAGAGCCCCCGAGCCTCTGCATGGAGCAAGAGGGCGTTCAGGTGTTCTCCTGGCTTTTTGTTCGCCCCTCACGCGTGAGGGTTTGTTTGCCGAGCCCCTTCGGGTGCGAGCCTGGGTCGCGGGGTCTTAGCATATCTGCAGGAAGAGCCCCCTAGCATCTGCACGGAGCGAGAGGGCCATCAGGAGTTCCCCTAGCTTTTTGCACGACCCTCGCGCAACCTTTTCGTTTGGAAGGAGGGGTTTGTTTGCCGAGCCCCCTCGAGTGCGAGCCTAGGTCGCTGGGTCTCGGCAAAGTTGCAGGGAGAGCCCCTTAGCCTCTGCACGGAGCGAGAGGGCCGTCAAGGGTTCCCCTGGCTTTTTTATACGACCCTCGCGCTTCCTTTTTGTTCAGAAGGAGGGGTGGAATATGCCAGGCTACCCTCGATGGGCGCGAGCGGTGGCAATTCCGGTGAGCTGTTATCGGGTAAGTCTGAGTGGAGGCCCGAGCCCCGTTTGCTAGGGGTCGGCTAGCGGTCTAGAGATGCACTCCAAGAGTACCAGAGGGTTTCTCTAGTGGGTGCCGGGGCCGTTCGCTGGGCCCCGGTGGCTCGGTGCCTCCCTACGGTGGGATCCCATTCGGAGACCTCCCTGCTGGTCTCGGACACGACTTTGGGCGTCCCAAGCGTTTCGCTTGCTTGGGCCTCGGCCCCGTATGGGCTCACCCGTGGTCGTCCCTGACTCTGTTGCCCTGGGGCAGCTGTCGAAACCCTCGGGGGCCCAGCCTTCGAACCCCTGGACCATAGTGGGCTCAGCGCCCAGTTCCTTCGTCTGAAAGGAATCGGGTGGGGATATTCCCTCCCCTTATCGGTTCGACAACAGCAGGCGCGCCTTTTGAGGTGATTTTCTCGGTGAGGCGGAACGGCGCCTGCCACTGCCGTGGTCGGACGCGACGTCGTGTCAGTGGAGGGAAGATAACTGTTCACGCGATTAATGAGGGAAAGGTGGGTACGTGGGCGGCAGAATCGGATCTAGATTAACTATGCTGGATCTGGGGGAAACTTCCCTAATTTCATCGCCTGCCCGTTTCACCTCTTTCCTACATAAATACGCAACGAGCCTCGCCCCTCCCCTCCTTACCTTGCCTGCACTTGCCCTTGCCGTCCTTGAGCCATTGCTAGAATAGAGAGCGTCGGGGAGAAGGAGGGAGAGAGGCGAGGTAGAGAGAGAGCGAGGGAGGTTCACCGTTGTAGTTGTATTATCCATCGCACCCATGGTCGGCGCCGTTGTCGTTGAGGCGGAGTCTTGGGATTGGTCCGACGTCACCATGGAGACGCTTCAGTCGCTCGTCGACGGCGGACTTCTTCGCCCGGTTACCGACTCCAACAGGCCAGAGTGGATCGCTCCGTCGGGCGAGCCAGAGCCGAGGCCACGTGACGGCTACGTCGTGAGCTTCGTGTCCTTTCACGAGCACGGCCTCGGCTTGCCGGCGGATCGATTCATGCGGGCGCTCCTGCACTACTACGGCGTGGAGCTCCACAACTTCAACCCCAACTCCATCACCCAGGCGGCCATCTTCGTTGCTGTCTGCGAGGGGTACCTGGGGATTGCTCCCCATTGGGAATTGTGGCTCCACCTCTTCCGGGCGGGGCACACCACCAAGCCGACAGGCACGACGGGCGCGAGGAGGGCGGTGAGGGCCGGTGGCTGAACTCTCCAAGTGCGCCAGGATCGGCAACACCTTTACATCCCAGCCCAGCTCGCCTCGACCAATCGCCGCTGGTACACCAGCTGGTTCTACCTCCGCAACGATGATGGCGGGCTTCCCCCCTACACCGGGCGGATCATGGAGAGCTGCCCGAAGAAGTGGAGGTATGGCGTCTTGAAGGAGGATCAGCCCAAGCTACAGCCGCTCCTAGAGGGACTGGAGAGGTTGTGTGGCCGTGGCCTCACGGCGGCTGTGGTCGTGGCGGCCATCCACCGCCGGAGGGTGCTGCCGCTGATGGCTCGGCGGCGGCGCCTGTTTGAGATGAGGCCGAATGAGCCGATCGAGGGCATCCGGATGTCCGCCTTCGCCCTCTCCGACGAGGAGATTCTTCGTCGGGTGAGGGAGACGGTGGATGGGAAGCTAAGGGGCGGTGGTCTGGCCCCTATCGCGATGCGTCCGTCGCGGGGGTTCCTCTCCCTGGTAAGTCACATGCCGCTGCAGCCCCCGAGGCCTCCTCGTTCCTCACCGTTACTGGTTCCCTTACCCTCGTTTGCCATTCCGGCAGGGGATGAGGGACGTGCGAGCCTCCCCGCCGCCCATTCCCAAGGACCCGAAGGAGCCGGTCACCCAAGGAGGGGCTGCCGAGGTGACCCCGACACAGACGTTGGAGGGAGCACTTATGCCCCGTGAGAGCAAGGCTCATGAGTCAGATGGGGCCGAGGTGCCCTCAGTTGCCGAGGTCGAGGCCCCCGGGGTCTACGAGGCTGAGGCGACGAAGGCCGGGGCGCCTAGGACCGCCGAGGCCGTAGCGGCGGGGCCGGAACCCCCGCGACCATCGAGGCCACGATGGCGGAGGCTGGAGCCCCCGGGACCACCGAGGCCGACGTGATCGCGGCGAGGCCGTCGGCCCAGGAAGTGGAGATGAAGGCGGCGGAGGCCTCGGTGGCACCCTTGGTTCAAGGCCCCCCGTCGTTGCGGGAGAGCGCCCGGGAGGCGGAGGTCCGTCCGATCTCCTCCGACGATACTACCCGGGCGCAGGAGGTGGTCAACGCCAAGGTGGCCGATGCCGTGGAACAGCCGGTTCTGACCCCGGGCGAGGGAAGCTCAGCCCTCGTGCGGACACGACCCGAGCCCCATGGGTGGGATCACCCACGTGTCCTGTGGCAGAGCCGGGATGACCCTGAGGGGGAGCCCCTGTTCGCCCTTGAGGACACGGCCAAGGGCGGGCGCTGGGACACCTTCGAGCAATACTGCCAGCTGGCGGAGCAGTCACTGCGGACGGCGCTGTCCGTGGTGGCCGACGACCTGCCCGGAGTTGCCCAGGTTCACGCTTTCTTTTCTCATGCGGTGTCGCCTTTTTTCCGAGTTTTCTTGTAGTGAATGCCCCCTGTTCTGCTTACCCAGGAGCTCGAGACCCGGTCCCTCAGGAAGTCGGTCTTTCTCCGGCGGGAGCGGGACGTCTGGGACCAGCTCCAGCAGCAGAAGGGCCTGCTTGCCAGCGCCAACGAGCTTCTGGCGGCGTGGAGCGCGGAGGTGGAGGACCTCCATCTTCGTTGTACCGATGCGAAGGCCAAGGCAGCCACGGCCTAGGAGCAGGTCACCCCTCTGGCGGCGCGGGTCAAGGAGTTGGAGGAGGAGCTGACCCGTGTGGCCGGTGATCGGGATGCCTTCAGGTTCCGGGCTGAAGAACCACGGCCTCTGCCAAGGCCTTTTCTGGTCAGCTGGGGACGGAGTAGAGTGCGCACCAGCTGATGAAAGGTGCCTTGGATGAGGCCCTCAAGGTGGCCGAGGCTTCCCGGACCGAGGCTGTGGTCTGGAGGGGAAAGGCCGAGGGTGAGTCCTGTTCCCTTTATTTAATTTGTTTTTCTTGTGTTCGGCCCCTAACTCCTTGGTGTGATACAGAGCTGGCGGGAGAGGCTTCCAGGGCGGCCGAGGCTTCCCGAGTCGTGGCCCAACGCCTGAAGGAGAAGGCCAAGGCTTCTCGGGTCGAGGCCCAGCGCTGGAAGGAGAAAGCCGAGGCCTCTCAGATCGAGGCCCGAGGCTGGGAGCAGAAGGCCGAGGGTGAGTCCCGTAGGCTTCCGCCCCCGTTCTGGCTTGTATTCCTTTGCACTCAACCCCATTCTATTGCGTTTGGCGCAGAGCTGGAGAAGGAGGTCACCCAGGCAGCCGAGGCCTCCACCGCAGTGTAGGCGGTGCTTGAAACCGAGATCGGGGAGGACGATGCGCTGAGGAGCACCGTCCGTACCGCCTGCGAGGCCCTGGAAGTCGAGGGGGTCCAGTCAGGAAGCTCTCTCGAGAGCCGCCTAATTCTGTTGAGCGGCCAAGTGCGCGAGCGACTCCGAGGGGCGCTGCATACGGGCGTCAAGCGCGCGCTGGCCGTCATCGCCTCGCACTACATCGGCGTTGACCTCCAAGCCATCAGCGATGGCTACGTCCTACCCGACGATGACAAGGAGGCCGACGAGGCGGTCGCGAAGCTGATGGAGGCGGCGGAGGGACCCGGCACGGCGCTGGCCAAGCTGTTCGAAGAGGAAGTGGTCCCTCCCCTGTCGTCCGCTGATGCTGGAGGCCCTGAGCCTTGACCTGGGCCCAAGAGGCCATGTAAATAGACTAGGGATTAACTTTGTATCGTGACAGTTGCGCCCGTCGATGCATTTTTTAAAGTAATCGTGCGCCTACGCTTTTTTAATCGTTTTTTATTATATTTTCGAGCCTCTGCCCTCTGTGTTGTTTCTGAGCAGATTTCTTGCAAAAAAAAACTTCCTCGGAGTCAAAGCTGCCCCTCGGGCAAAAGGTGGTGAGGGAGTGCCGTAGCCCAGAGGCGTAGGCCGTCTCGCGACTCAACCGGTCCTTCTAGCCTTGAGACAGTCTTTTGGTCCTTGGGTTTTTTCACAATTGACCTGTCAGAGCGCAATAGAGAGATTGGCGTAGAATTTTTTTTGAAAAGCGACTAAAAAACGGTGCGTGGGACTTAGGGGGGAGGCCCCCCTTCTAGCCCCCGAGGGAGGCTCGGTTCTATAGAGGCAGAGCAGAGCCTCCCTTATGGAGTTATCGTAATGCCGAGGCCCGTGATGGGCTCGACGGGTTTCTCAAAAAATTAGAACAACTAAAGAACGCTTCTTAATTGTATTCCGAGAAACGATGTATACAATGCTTAGAAATTCTAAGGGAAAAAACGACGTAGCTGTTCTATGTTCCAAGCGTTGTTGAGGATTTCGCCCTTCTCGTTGGCTAGCTTGTAGGTCCCGGGCTTCAGCACTTGGGCAACGATGTACGGTCCTTCCCATGGCGGGGTCAGCTTGTGGCGGCCCTTGTTGCTCTGCCTCAGCCTCAACACTAGGTCGCCTACCTTCAGGTCTCAGCTTCGAATGCACCGGGCCTAATAGCGCCGTAGGGCTTGCTGGTACTTGGCTGAATGTAGTAGCGCCACATCTCGGGCTTCCTCCAGTTGGTCGAGGGCATCCTCGCGGGTGGTGCGGTTGCTTTGCTCGTTGTAGGCCTATAGCCTCGGGGAACCATATTCCAAGTCAGTGGGGAGGATTGCCTCGGCTCCATAGACTAAGAAGAAAGGTGTGAACCCCGTGGCTCGGTTTGGAGTGTTCCTCAGGCTCCAGATGACCGACGGGAGTTCGGCAAGCCATTTCTTGCCAAACTTCTTCAACCGGTTGTAAATTCTTGGCTTGAGGCCTTGTAGGATCATGCCGTTAGCATGTTCTACTTGGCCGTTTGTCCCTGGGTGTCCTACGGCCGACCAGGCCACGCAGATGTGGTGGTCGTCACAGAATGTCAGGAATTTTTGTTCGGTGAACTGTGTCCCATTGTCGGTGATGATGGTGTTCGGAACCCTGAACCTATGGATGATGTCCGTGAAGAACAGCACCGCTTGCTCGGATTTGATTTGATTGATCGGGCGAGCCTCGATCCATTTGGAGAACTTATCGATTGCCACCAGCAGATGGGTGTAGCCCCCAGGGGAATTCTGTAGAGGCCTGACCATGTCGAGCCCCACACGGCAAACGACCATGTAATGGGGATGGTTTGGAGGGCCTAGGCCGGAAGGTGCGTCTGCCGCACGTAGTACTGGCATCCCTCGCAGGAGCGTACTAACTTGGTAGCGTCGGCAACCGCCGTCGGCCAATAGAACCCTTGGCGGAAGGCATTTCCTACGAGCGTCCGAGGCGCCGCATGGTGCCCGCAGGCCCCCGCGTGCAGGTCCCAAAGTAGGGCCTGGCCTACCTCGGTGGCGATGCATCATTGGAGGACGCCAGATGGACTTTGCCTGTACAACTCGCCATTGCAGAGGGTGTAAGTTTTGGCTTGTCGCGCAAGCCGCCGGGCTTTGGTCCTGTCATTGGGAAGCTCTCCCCGAGTGAGCCAATCGAGGAACGGGACTCGCCAGTCCATGTCCTGGTCAGTCTGGGGAGGCTCCGTGTCGACTTCCATGACCTCAGGCTTGGCCGAAGGAGTCTCGGCGGCAGAGGGGGCGTCAAGCCCTACGGTGGGTTTGGCCGGTGGGCCCTCTTCCGCTGCCAAGGCGTAGTTGATGGAAGGCTTGTGGAGGTCTCTGGCGAAGACGTTCGGGGGGACCGGAGCCCGTGCCGAGGCCATCTTTGCCAGTTCATCCGCGGCCTCGTTGTATTTCCATGCGATGTGGTTGAGTTCGAGACCGTCAAACTTGTCTTTTAGGCGACGCACCGTCCTGTAGTACGCCTCCATTTTGGGGTCGAGGCAGTTTGACTCCTTCATGACTTGATCGACGATGAGTCACGAGTCGCCCCGTACTTCGAGATGCCGTACTCCAAGTTCGATGGCGATCTACAAGCCATTGATGAGAGCTTCGTACTCGGCTGTGTTGTTGGAGGCGGCGAAGTGGAGCCAAACCATGTAGCGCATGTGTACTCCGAGGGGCAAGATGAAGAGTAGACCCACGCCAGCCCCGGTCTTCATCAGGGACCCGTCGAAGTACATGGTCTAGCATTCCATCTAAATTTGAGCAGGTGGCAGTTGGGTGTCGGTCCACTCAGCCACAAAATCGGCCAAGACCTGAGACTTAATCGCTTTCCGAGGCGCAAAAGTCAAGGCTTCCCCCATAAGTTCGACGGCCCACTTGGCTATCCTACCCGAGGCCTCCCGGTTATGGATTATCTCTCCCAAGGGGAAAGACGACACCACGGTTATTGGGTAGGACTCGAAGTAGTGACGCAGCTTGAGCCGAGCCAAGACTACGGTGTAGATCAGCTTCTGGATGTGGGGGTAGCGTGTTTTGGTTTCGGAGAGCACTTCGCTGATGAAGTAAACATGTCGTTGGATGGGTAGAGCGTGCCCCTCTTCCTGCCTCTCCACTACCACGGCCGCGCTGACTACCTGGGTCGTTGCGGCGACGTAGAGTCAGAGGGCCTCGTCCCTGGCTAGCAGTACCAGGATGGGAGGATGGGTGAGCAGTGCTTTGAGCTTGGCGAGGGCTTCTTCAGCCTCAGGGGTCCAAGAAAAGCGTTTGGATTTTCTCAAGAGGCGGTACAGAGGCAAGTCTTTTTCGCCAAGGTGCGAGATGAAGCGGCTCAGGGCCGCAAGGCATCCCATGACCCTCTGCACTCCCTTGAGGTCTCGGTTTGGTCCCATGCTGGTTACGGCCGAGACCTTCTCCAGGTTGGCCTCGATGCCGCGTTCCGAGACTATGAATCCCAAGAGCATGCCTCGGGGGACCCCGAACACACACTTCTCGGGGTTGAGTTTGATGCCCTTCTCTCTAAGGCATTTGAAGGCTATCTCCAGGTCGGCGACGAGATCCTCGGCCTTTCTGGACTTGACCATGATGTCGTCCACATAAGCCTCGATGGTTCGCCCGATGTGCTCACCAAAGACCTAGGTCATGCACCGCTGGTATGTGGCCCCTGCGTTTCTGAGGCCGAAAGGCATTGTCACATAGCAGTACATGCTGAACGGTGTGATAAAAGAAGTCGCGAGCTGGTTGGACTCTTTCATCTTGATCTGATGGTACCCGGAATACACATCAAGGAAAGATAGGGTCTCGCACCCCGAAGTGGAGTCAATGATTTGATCGATTCGAGGTAATGGGAAGGGGACTTTTGGACAGGCTTTATTCAAACCGGTGTAATCTACACACATCCTCCACTTCCCATTTTTCTTCTTGACTAACACAGGGTTAGCTAACCACTCTGGATGGGATACTTCCTTGATGAATCCGACCACCAGAAGTTTTCGCACCTCCTCGCCGATGGTCCTGTGCTTTTCCTCGTCGAATCGGCGCAGGCGCTGCTTCACCGGTCTGGAGCCGGTCCGGATGTCCGAGGCGTGCTCAGCGACCTCCCTTGGTATGCCCGGCATGTCCGAGGGACTCCACGTGAACATGTCGGCATTCGCGCGGAGAAAGTCAACGAGCACGGCTTCCTATTTGATGTCAAGGGTGGCGCTGATCCTCAGCGCCCGGTCGTCGGGGCAGGCGGGGTCGACTGGGACGAGTTTGACGGCCTCCACGGGCTCGAAAGTCTCGGCTCGGCGCTTGGGCTCGGGCAGCTGGCTGCCGAGTCGGTCGAGGTCGACGATGAGGGTCTTGGCCTCCGCGAGGGCCTCGGCGTACTCGATGCACTCGACGTCACAGTCATATGCATGCTCGTACGTGGACTCAATCGTGATGACGCCGTTGGGACCCGGCATCTTGAGCTTGAGGTAGGTGTAGTTGGGGACCGCCATGAACTTGGTGTAGCACGGCCGTCCCAGGACGGCATGGTAGGTTCCCTTGAACCCAACCACCTCGAAGGTGAGGACCTCCTTGCGATAGTTGGAGGGGGTGCCGAAGCAAACGGGAAGGTCGATGCGCCCGAGGGGTCGCGTGCGTTTCCCCGGCACGATGCCGTGGAAAGGTGCGGCGTCACCTCGGAGCCGCGACCGGTCAATCTCTAGGAGCTCCAGGGTGTTGGCGTAGAGGATGTTGAGGCCGCAGCCTCCGTCCATCAACACCTTGGTGAGTCGGGTGTTGCCGATGATCGGGTCGACAACGAGTGGGTACTACCCAGGATTCGGGATATGATCGGGGTGGTCATCTCGATCAAAGGTGATCGCTTCCCGAGACTAGTCGAGGTATCTGGGAGTGGCTACCTTAACCGAGAAGACCTCTCGGCGTTCCCGCTTTCGCTAGCGCACCGTGAGGCACGCCGAGGGTCCGCCAAAGATCATGAAGGCGTTGTGCACCTCGGGGAACCCTTCATCCTTGTCGTCGTCCCGGTCGCCGGCGTCCCTCCTCTTGGCATCGTCGTCGGGGAGCCCGAGCTTGGCGTAGTAACGCCGCAGCATGGTGCATTCCTCGAGGGCATGCTTTACCGGGCCCTGGTGGTATGGGCAGGGTTTCTTAAGCATATCGTCAAAGAGCCCAGGGCCCCTGGGGCCTCGGGGATTTTTGCGCTCTGCGGCTGCGACTAGGCCGGCCTTGAGGACTTCCTGCTTTCCTTGGTGACCCTTCTTTTTCTTGGGGAGGTGGGGAGCCGAGGCCCTAGGAGCCTCGTCCCTCCACTTCCCCTTGGCGTCGTTGTCGGGGAAGATGTCCCCGACGGCCTCTTCACCCGAGGCGAAGTTGGTGGCGATGTCAAGGAGCGTGGCCACCGAGGTTGGCACATTCCGGCCCAACTCTTGGACCAGGTCTCGGCAGGTGGTGCCAGACAGGAAAGCCTAGACAATCTCTGAGTCGCCGACGCTTGGCAACTCGGTGCATTTCTTGGAGAAGCGCCGGATGAAGTCTCGGAGAGACTCGTCCGGTGCCTGGCGACAACCCTTGAGGTCCCTGGAGTTCCCAGGGCGCACATATGTGCCCTGAAAGTTCCTGACGAAGACCCTCACCAAGTCACGCCAGTCGTGGATCTGCGAGGGAGGGAGGTGTTCGAGCCAGGCTCGCGCCGAGTCTGTCAAGAAAACCGGGAGGTTGCGGATGATGAGCAGGTCATCGTCTGTGCCGCCTAGCTGACAAGCCAGGCGGTAATTGGCCAGCCAAAGTTCGGGATTGGTCTCGCCGCTGTACTTCGGAGGTTGGCCGGTTGCCAAAACCAGACCAGGAAATGGGCGACACGGATAGCTCTGCTAAAGACTCGAGGGCCGGGTGGCTCAGGAGAAGGACTGCGGTCCTCCTCGCCGTCGTAGCAGCCACCTCGGTGCACATGGTAGCCTCGGGTGGGCCCCTCACTATCATGGCACCGTCGCCTGCCGACTACCTCGTGCTCGTCCTGCGCCTCACGTCGGTTGCCGAGGCGGTCGTGCAGTAAGGGGACCCTGTTGAGTGCCGGCACCTAAGCAGGCTCGGGACGAACCGAGGCCTCCCGATCCTACCGAGGCGGTGCAGTGGGAAGTTCTGAGGCGCCACCGTGCCACCGAGAGGCGGAACTTTTGGCCTGCTGCACCGCGGCGGTCTCGAGGAGATCCCGGAGCTCGCCGTGGACCCATCGCCCCTCCGTGGTAGAGGGCTCAGGCATTGTTTGGACTAGCATCGCCGCAGCCATGACATTTTGGCTAGCGTGATTGAAGATTGGGGGTTGCTCACCCCCATCGTTGTCGTTGATACGGTGGTGAACATCGCGGGCCCTCCGCCGGGCTCCTCCGCCATCACCGCGACCTCGCTGCTCCTGCTCGAGAGTGTCTCGAAGCTGTTGCAGAAGGAGTCGGTCCTGTTCGACCTTGGCCTGAAGCTCACGGAGCTGCTCCAGGTCCGGGCGTCGAAGTTGTCTGGGAGCCGGGTTCTCGTTCCGTGCTACCGGCGAGACAATGCGCGGAGGTGTGGCGTCGCCCACTCCCCGGTGAGGCGGGGAATGGTTGCCTGTCCCCTCGTCCTCATCGCTTGTTCTCGGCATCCCGAGTCCGACGTGGAAGCACTCGCGAGTGGGGTCGTAAGTGCCTTCGTCATCAGAGTCAGAGTAGCCGAAGCAGTAGTCGCTCGCGGCCAGGAAGCGGCGCATGGATTCGTGGTCACGAAGTCCAGAGAAGTCCACCTCGGCCCACGCCTTGTCCTCCTCCAAGGAGTCAGCGTGGGTGTGGATCGAAGTCGTGGTGTCGAAGTCAAGGGCGAAGCGTTGGTGGCATCCTAAGGGCTCTGCGTGAGTAGAGGCGTAGGCGGAAGCATAGGTGGCGGCGGCATTTCTCAACCCGAAGGGGTACGGGGATGGTGCCATTGCTAGGCTTTGCTCCACCGAAGTCGATCCCTCAGGAGGCGGTAGGGCAGAGCTGGATGACGGGGCGTCGTCGCATGCCGCCGACGTTTCACCCATGTCCAGGCCCAGGCAAGTCAGGTCCCCAACCAGGGACCTTGTGCCAACAGCTGGACATGGGGTGCCGGCAGAACGCGGTGTGTCACCATGAGCTCGTGTGGTGTCGGGGTGGTCTCGCTCGTGTCGTGCCTGGCGAGCGTGACGAGAGCGGCCGCCCGGGCGCCGTCTGCGCCTGGGCTGCAGGTGCATGATGTTGATGTCGGTCGGCGGGGCTCGGGGCGTGAGGAGTACCATATCATACTCACATCCTAGAGACATGAACTCTAGGCTCCCAAACTAGATCACCGTGCCGAGACGCAGTGGTCGTATGGGGTCTGCCATCCGGAACTTGTTGGGATGATGAAGTTGACACGCAGAAGACCCCTACCTGGCGTGCCAACTGTCGGTGTTTCGGACCGGGGGGGGCCCTGACCAACAAGTAAATTTGTACTGCGTGTTCCCAATCCCGGATTTTGATGCAAAGAGACACAAGGTTTATACTGGTTTGGGCAATGGGTGCCCTACATCCAGTCTGAGAGTTCGATCTTGTATTCCTTGCACCGAAATGCTCGTAGTAGGAGATTACAAGCAGGGCGAGAGAGGGAGCTTGTCCCAGGTCTCCGAGTGGAGCGGCGTGTGCGTTTTTTGCGTGAGTTCGTCTAGTGGGCGTAGGCCTAAATCCTTCGTCCCCCCCCCCTCAGAAACAGCCCTGGTCCCTCCCTTTTATAGTGAAAGGGGCGGGACAAGGGTGATACATGCGCTAGCTACATGGCGTCGTGCGAACGGAGGTGGCATGTGCAAGCCCTGTAGCCTGTTACTGTGGTGGCGTGGTCGATGGAGTGGCCTCGTCCTTGAAGTACTGGGGCGACACGCCGGTCACATCCGACCCTGTGCGTCGTGGGAGCTACAGTATTATCTTGGGCGTGGCGATCGGCATGCTGGTCATAGTGTGTTGACTGCGTGAGAAGCCGTGGCTTAGTTGGTGCCAAGGCCGAGCCGTCGTGGGAGGCTCAGCGGGTGCGAATCCTGAGGTTGCCGAGACCCTGAAGTATATTGCCGAGGCTCGGGGGGAGCAGTTGGTCCTATGCGCTGATTCCGAGGCTACGGTGACCCGGACTTGACTCCCCACACCGCGTTGTTCCTGGGGCGGGGGTTAGGTGGCACAGTGCAGGGCGAGCGCTGATTGTGGGCACAGCACCAGAGCACAGTGGCCAATAACCCCTATCCTGTTCTGTCCTGGACGGTATGGCGTTGATACGACCTTCCGTCTCGTCGGCCACTCTGCGGTCTCGAGCCGTCGTCCGGCTGAGATTGCGGGAGTGGTTGGCGCATTAATGGGACGTGACGCTCTGTCGGGGAGCCCAGTCGAGGCAGAAGCGAGGGTTTTTGCCGAGCCGGCTTTGAGTGATACGGAGAATCGCTGTATCGTTCGAAGCTTTACGCGCGGGGCCTCTCACGAGGCGAAGATTTGGTTCCTCGTCGTGGCCTCCCGTGCGTGGCCTCGCGCGAGGCGGAGATTTGATAGGCCGTCGAGGCCTCCCTCGCGAGGCCTCGTGCGAGGCGGAGAGCCGGTGGGCTCGGACAATGCTGGAGGTCAACCGATGGTTTAACTCTTGGCTTTGTCTTTGATAGGGCTTAAGTGATTCTTTCGGTAAACGTTCGGGGTACCCCGTTTTATGGTGCCCGACACTCGGCAAAGAAGGTTCCCAGAATAACAGAAAATGGCCTCTTCGCCGGGTGTTTTGGCTTGACACTCGGCAACTCCTCTCTTTGCCGAGTGTTACACTCGGCAAAGCGACCAATACCCCCTTTTTACTAATCTGTAACGTATAACGGACCCCTCTCGATTCACAATAAACCATCACAATTCACAATAAACAATCATCACATGCATAATTATATGTCACAGGCATAATAAACCATCATCACAATTCACAATAAACTATCATCATAATTCACAATAAACCATCATCACAGGCATAATAAACCATCATCACAAGTCACAACTAAGTCACAATAAGCCACAAATGCAAATGCAATCACTGCGGAGGCCCTTGGAACCCCAGCGACAAATACGGGTCTTGAGGCTGATTATTTGATGCTGCCGATTGATTCTGTACAAAAGAGAAGAGATTGCATGTGTGAGCTGTAGATATAAAAAACTCACTGCAATCAGAAAGTATAAGTAGTGCCTTGGAAAAATACTTGCACGTAAGTATATATAGTACTAACTGCATAGGAAGCTAATAAGGAAGCTTCTAGTCTATTTGATTAAATTTTTGGAGAATTTATATTATATATGATATATATGAGCTAGGCTAGGCAGCACAGGCTGTTGCATGCGTACGTATGTATGATATATATGATGTGTAAGCGGTGATGACACGACGCCACTTGCATTTGTGTGTTGTGCTGCTGCCAGAAAATAACTATATATATTATTAAACTAATAAAGTGGGAGTACGTACAGAACTTAACAAACGCAAGAAAACACAGTACCATATCTAATTGATGATGATGAGAACGAAAGTAGTACTACATGCTTAAGCAACAACAACAAAGCCTGATCTGATGAGAAACACAGTCTGCATGCATCGCATTGGCCATTAACGACGACGTCTTAGACTAATGCACGCTCCTCCTAATCTCTCTCTCTCTCTCTCTCTCTCTCTCTCTGAGGTCAGCACAGAGAAATTAGAGAGGGAGTTAGAGAGAGGGAGGGACTTATAGAGAGAGACAGAGAGTCAGAGAGAGGAAGCTGCGGCATCTCCTGCACACAAGCAAAGACTTGCTTTTGGCTGGCCGCGGCACCACATCCACCTATGCAGTAGTAGCTTCCTTGCTCAGCAGCCATGCATGCTTCTATCCTATCATGTGTGTATACAGGCACTTCTACCACTAGTACTATGCTTTTGCTGCCATGCACGCCACCTCGGTACCCTAGCTTATCTCGCTAATAAATCTCTATAAAACCCCCCTGCCATCTAAAGTTCTCACATCTAAAGTTCTCTAAGTCATTTTGTGTTAACATCTAAAGTTCTCTAAGTCAAAGTATTCAATCTGCAGTATAAGGTGTCAAGTGACTCACAGTAGTTGTGGGTGACTGAGGTGGAGGGAATAGCATCGGTGGCGGTGGCAAAGCTCGACCCATACTCGATGTAAAATTCTACATGTACTGGAACATTTGGTCCATCCTCAACCGATTTTCTTCCTCTATCCTATGCATCGTCAGCCGTTGTTCTTTCTCCATGTTCTGCCGCTCGGCCGCCACCCTCTGCTGAATCATCTCCTCCATCCTCGCCTCCATCTCCCACCGTTGCTTCATTTCTGCTTTCACCCGGGCCTATAATATTTCATCCCAATGTTACAATGCAAAGCTAAAGTACGTAACAATCAACGAACGATAAATAAAATAGAAATATCCTCAAGAGCCTCCATCTGGAACTGTGTAGTGGTTGGACATGGGCGTATCGCCGGGCTCGAGCTCATGCTCCTTGCTCGGATCTGGGAGAGAGTGGGAGTAGAGGCCGTGTCGATTGTACTGTCTCCAATCCAGTACCGGCCATGCTTCTTGCCTCCTCCCACCCTCATCATGATTTCTCCATCAAGATCCTGAGTGCTCGGATCGAACTCTAACCCATGAACCACCCTTGCCATCGTTGTGTACTAAGTGACACGGCTGTGGATGCTGGGATCATTGTACGCCTCGAGCAGGTCCTCCGGGTTGAAGTCGATGTTTGTCGTCGCCTTGCCCTTTTTGGACAGAACCCATGCCTTGAATTGGGAGCAAGGCTGGCCATCATGTGACGATGACTGCGGCAAAAATGCAAAATGATTAGAAATTATGTAGAATTGAGCGTTAGAATAAAGAAATGAAATCGCGTACCCATTTTTTCCTATCTCAACTCGGCACTCATAGACGCATCAGTTTGGCCCTACAAGTCAAGCAGGGTGGTTTGTTATATTATTCGCATGTACGAGCAACTTCTAATGTCAAACTAAGTACGAGCTAAATTGGACTGTACCTTCTATTTGAACCAAGAAATAAAATCAGGCATTCCATTTCCCGCACCCTCTCTAAGAAGGGTCTTAGTTTCCTGCGGGGTAGGTTCCCTTGATTCACGCTAGAATTGACGATGAAATTCCCTGTACCAACGAGAAACATGGGAGTTGGACACAGAATAGTGACTACTTGAGAACAAGTTTGTTGAGAACTTACAGCATGTATGGCTCCACTTCGGATAGGTTGGTCAACACATACAGCATGATAGTGCGCCACTCTTCATGTTTCAAGGTCTTGTGAGTCGCACCACTTGCACTTCTGAGTTGCCCTCGGAAAATGCTAAGGCTCAATTCATCTACGCCGACATTATAACGAGGGGGTGGACTATGCATGCTAGGAAGGTTGTCAGCATAGTATTTTGTTGTGAAGTTTGACACCTCCTCCAGAATGTATGCCTCTGCAATGGATGCTTTAATTTTGCATTTATTTTTACATTTAGTTCGAAGAACCTTTTGACATCTCTCAATTGAATAGCACCAATGGCCCTGCACAGGCCCCCCCATTTGTGCTTCATATGGGAGGTGCAGAATCATATGCTGCATCGGATTGAAGAAGCCGGGTGGAAAAATCTTCTCCAACTTACAGATCAACATAGGCGCCATTCTTTCCATTTCTGCAACCACGGTACGAGATAACTCCTTGGCACAAAGCTGGCGGAAAAAATTGCTCAACTCCGCTAGCACCTGCTAGACATGCTCAGGGACATAGCCTCGAACCATCACCGGAAGTAGGCGCTCAAGCCATATGTGGTAATCATGACTCTTGAGCCCGTTGATTCGCATAGTAGCTAAGTTCACTACCCTCTTCAGATTCGCTGCATACCCATCAGGGAACATTAATATTTGGAACCATTCTAGTACCTCCCTCCTTTGCGCCCTCGTCAGGACGAAATCAGCCTTAGGCTTTCTCCACGACTTGCCGACTCTAGGAGGCGCCATGTCCATCTTTGATCTGTCTCATAACCTCGCTTGATCCACTCTAGCCTTAACGTTATCCTTTGTCTTATCATGAATGTCCATGATTGTACCAAAAATTGCCTCGGCGATATTCTTTTTAGTGAGCATTACATCAATGTTATGTGGAAGAAGAAGATCATCAAAATAGGGGAGGTTCCACAAGCATGACTTCTGAGTCCAGGCATGTTGCTTGCCATATCCCACAAAACCACCTTCTTGTTTATTGACCTCAAGAGCGTCTAACTGAGCACGAACCGCGGCTCCTATCATCATCTGCGGTGCAGGGTCTTTAACTACGACATCTTTCGTAAAGTTCTTGATGTCTAGTCTGAATGGATGGTCAGGAGGGAGGAATTGTCGATGTTTGTCGAACGAAGAATACTTGCCACCCGTCATCAACCAAATGAACTTCAGAGAAGCCTTGCATACTGGGCATGGGAACCTCCTGTGAACACACCAGCGGTAGAAAATCCCATATGCCGGCAAGTCATGAAAGGAGTACCGGTACCAAACATGCATTTTGAAGTTTGTCTTTGTAGCTCGGTCGTATGTCCATACCCCTTCCTCCCAAGCATGGACCAAATCATCAATCAGAGGCTCCATGTACACACTCATATTATTCCCCGGGTGATCTGGAATTATCAACGATAAGAATATGTTCTGTCGTTGAAAGAGGATGCCAGGGGGGAGATTGAGGGGGATAACGAACATGGGCCAATAGGTGTACGGGGCAGCCGCCATTCCATAAGGATTGAACCCATCTGTTGCCAGCGCAACACGTACATTACGAGCCTCTAGAGCTTTCTCATGATGAATCACATCAAACCTTGTCCAGGCTTCACCATCGGATGGGTGTACCATGTTCTCATGATTGTATCGACGTCCGTTTTTGTGCCATGTCATCTGTTTTGCGGATTCCTCAGTCATGTAAAGCCGTTGGATCCTCGGTATGAAAGGAAGGCACCGTAGGATCTTCACGGGGATTGCGAGCTGCCTCTTCTAACCATCACCAGAGTCTACCTCTAGGAACCTAGATGATTTGCACTTCACACAGTACTTTTCTTCCGCATACTCTTTCCTAAATAAGATGCATCCCTTTGGACAAGCATGTATCTGCTCGTATGGCATCTTAAGTGTACGAAGGAGTTTCTATGCCTCATACATGCTCTTTGGCAAGATGTGACCATCCGGGAGCAGGCTACCAACAACTGTAAGCATAACATCGAAGGCGTCTCGACTCAAGCTAAACTGGGACTTCACGGCCATTAGGCGTGCAATGGCATCCAGTTGAGAAACCTTGGAATGCCCGTGAAGGGGTTGCTGTGCCGTAGACAACATGTCGTAATATGCCTTTGCGGTAGCTTCTGGCTCCTCCTCCCTATGTCCTTCATCGAAGTGTGCTTCATGATAGTCATTTAACATGTCTCCTACCCCCGCATCCCCATCATATTCCTCGATGCGTTGTCTCACGACCTCGTCTCTCCTATGATCGGTTTCACCATGGTAGATCCACCTGGTATAGTCTGCCATAAATCCATTCTTGCAAAGATGTTTACCCATGACCACCTTGGTCTGCCGACGCATGTTTGCACATTTGTTGCAGGGACACCAAGTGACACTAGATCCCTTAACCCTTGCAAATGCCCGTTCCAACAAAGCATCTGTCTTGTCAATCCATTCATCGGTCAATGAAGTCTGACTAGAGCGGCCCGTGTACATCCACTCACGGTCATCTTTCCTCTAGCATATCAGCTAGTAATATAAAAAATCATGTTGCATCTACACGTTCCTATACTATCTAATAGGTGAAGATAGGTCCTAATCCTACCCGAGGATGTGTAGATGGGGTTAGTTTCCATGCTCTACTCCTATCCGAGACAGAATTTTGGCAGCATCTCCCCGCTGTTCTCCAAATACACGTTCTGGAACGGAGATTGTGTATCCGGAGAACAACAGGGAGATGCTGCCGAAACTCTATCACGGATCGGAGTAGAGCGTGGAAACTAACCACATCTACATATCCTCGGGTTGTCCAAAAAATATGGACAATTCGAAATAGATATGGTTATAGATATGCAAAGATCTGCATATTTCCAACCGTATCTCTTTCGAACGGGAGACGCCTAGCTAGGTTACGTGATATACGAACATGATATAGAAAGAAGGGTCTTTTATGCCTCACCTTGCTGTCCTACAAAGTGATGAGTCGAGGATGTTGTAATAGCCTCTCCTACAATAAAAGGAACATAATAGTGTCAAATCTAAATTTTGACAGCACCTCCCCTGCACGGGGAGGTTTCCAAAACCTGCAACAAATAAAACGTCACGATGGCCGACAACCACATACACATCTTATACCTTGCAAAACAACGGTAAGTTATGGGGCGTCGGGAGGGCAAGGCGGAACCAGGCGGCAGGGCGGGGTAGGGAGCGGCGGCAAAAACCTGCAAGTTGAAGATAATAGAGAGCCAAATGCATCGGGTCAGTTTTTTATGTTGTAGCTGCAGCTGTGGCTGGAAACAAATAACTAATATCGATTGTAGCTACTATATATCAAACAGTTGTAGCGAACAGGGTGAAGGTTTTAGCACTGATTTTTAACTGTGGGACTATCAAACTTATACCATTGAAAAAATAAACTTGCAAGCTTACAAAAACACCGAGACACAATGCACTGGTGCTCTGGTTCTATTCCACAAGCAGGAAAATAAATGAGCAACCGACGATTAGACAGGACATCCAACACAACACACATCTGATGAACTCCAGATTAGACTGACAGTTTGCTACACACACACAAAAACACGCTTACAAACACACAGAGACACAGACAATACATAGACAAATCTGTCAAATTCAACATTAACAAATCAGACACCCAATAACGGGGCGCTAATTAGGAAAGGGTAAAAATCTTACTAGCGCTACTGCGGTATTACCAAATTATCGTGATGGAACTCATCAATAGGCTTTCTAAGTCCTAGATCAGTGGATCGACAACTATTTCATTCATATTAAGCTCAATGTGTGTTCTTTTTGGTTCAGCACGGCTCTCTAGTTTCAACAGTTGTCTTGGAAGCATCATTCTTAATAAGAAACTTATCCATCCTAGTTTGTAAAGTTACAAAATAAATCATTATCTAAGACTACATCTAAATATGGTGTCAACGGGCAGGGTCAATACTCCTATATCACAATTCAATAATTCAGAGACTGTGTCATCTAGTCACCTTGCAAATTTGCAGTTGCAGGCGTGCAGGTTGCAGCCGAGCTCAGCTGCGTGCAGGCGGGCGGGGAGCAGCCTTGGTGCCACCCTGGTCGCTGTAGAGGTACGGGTGCCCCTTGCGGCCATGCCCATTGGCCCCTGCCCAGGCGGCACCGCCACCGAGAAGGCCAGGCGGCCAGCTGCCTCCAGGGGGAAGGCCGTAGGCCGGGACCGATAGGGAGAAGCAGGAGGCAGACGGGTAGGAGCAGGGAACCGCCATGCCATGCGCAGGAGAGGCGACATGCGAGCACGACTGCGTGGAGCCGCGAGCCACCGGCGGCGCCGGGATTGGGGCGACACGCCGCTGTCACCGCACGCGCGAGAAACTGAGAGTCGCGAGCGGCGAGACGGAGGGGCAGGGGCTGGGGCTGGCATCGCCGGACACCTCACTCGAGAACAACAAAAAAATCTCGCCCCAAAAATCACCGCGCACAACGGAAAACTCGCTCATCCCTACACCACAGCACACCCATGCGAAGATTAGAACCAAAACCCCACCGATCTCTAAACCTATGACATCCTCGAGCTAGAAGATAACACCAATCGAGCTAATCGATAACACATCCGGAAAGAGGATCCCATACATGGAGCAACAGATGAGCAACGTAGGTACAAAGATGAACGACCACGCACCAGAGGATGTCCGCGTGGCTGCTCAGAGACCTCCAATAGCGTTTGTAAGGAGGACAACCTGGCGGCGGACGCTGGGAGGCAGGGGCGCCGGGTGGCAGGGCCGCCGTGCGGCGGCGGGAGGGGCGTCGCGCCGGGGGCCGGGAGGGGCCGGCGCGCCGGGATGGCTCGTGCCGGGGGCGGCGGCACGGGAAGGCGGGGGCCCGGTGGCGGGGGGGGGGGGGGGGGCGGCCCGCGGCGGAGGGTGGTCTGGCGGCACGGGGTGGGGGGTGGCGGTCCGGCAGCGCGGCATGGTGTGCGTGCGTCTGCGGGTGAGTGTGTGAGTGTATGTGAGTAAGTGTGCAACCGGATAGGGTAAAAACCAAAGGGCTTTGCCGAGTGCCCGCGATTTGGCACTCGGCAAAGTAAAGGTATGCCGAGTGCCAGATTTAGGACACTCGGCATTGTTTTTTTTTCAATTTTCAACCGGTACGGTACTGGTAAGTGAGGCCGGCTTGGGTATGTTGCCGAGTGTCCACTATATGACACTCAGCAACTATATTGTTTGTCGAGTGTCGTACAGTTAACACTCAGCAAAATAAATTGATATTTCATGCCACCTATCCTCCTTCTTCGTAACGTGTTTTACTAAATTTGTTACGATGTAATTTGAAAATACCTTGTCAAATTCACTCAACGATGCATATTAGATTTTTCTATGAATATTATTCCATTATTTCATGCAGTTATAGCTCCAATTCAGTTTATATCAATTAAAATTCTATAATTGCAATTAATAAATTAAAATTATCAAATGGATCCGAAAAATTACCAAAATTTGACGTGAACCAATCTATGTTGTCTATTGCCTATACAAAAAGTTTTGAAGTCAAACCCCAATTTGACCGTCACTTTGACTCCAAATCTATCCGGATCCTTCTCGATGCTACGAGTCTTCATCGGTGATGCTTCAGTTTGTATGCGTCGTACGTGACAAATTGTGCGAAACCTTCTCAATTTTTTACCACAGCCTCCACGTATGATATCATGAGATTTTGATAAATCTCGTGATTTTCATACTTCGTTTACTTTTTTTAGGATTTAAAAACCATTCGACCACACATTCGTGGTCGTGTTTCCTGAACAAAATGTTCGAAATTTCTTTTCATTTGGTGGGTAAGGCCTCAAAATGGATTCAATAACATGAATATTATTTTTCCACTCATTTTATTCCATTATTTGAATCACTTGCGATTCAAATTTGACTTATACCAAAAAAATTCCTCTAAATGCAATAAATTAATTAAATATACCAAATAGATTGAGAAATATACCAAATTTTAACATGTAGTACCACATTTTGTATGTGGAGAGTAGAAAAAGTTTGGAGGGCAGGAGAGAAAAAAAATTATTATTTTGCCGAGTGCCAATAAAAAACACTCGGTAAACCTTGCCTTTGCCGAGTGTCTCTAACGGACACTCGGCAAAGTTCTAACAGCAGGGCGGCACACCCAACGGCCGTCACATGGCCGCCGCACGCCCAGTGCACGTGCTTGTACTTTGCCGAGTGTCCGTGTTTGCCGAGTGTTTCATTGTAGTTTGCCGAGTGTTTTTTATTAGGTACTCGGCAAAGTTGGGTTTTGCGAGTGCTATCTGTTTGCCGAGTGTTTAATTCAAAACACTCGGTAAATAGGATATTTGCCGAGTGTCCGATGAAATGCACTCGGTAAACACTCAAACACTCGACACTTATACTGTTTCCAGCAGTGACGTTGATACTTCTGCTAGACTGGTAGCCTTGTCTAAAAGGCTTCTGAAAGTCGGTTTTTGGTTTCCGCGACACCAAAAACACAGCAATGGACTTCTGCGTCTTAGTGGAGCATCATGGACCTTGCCAGGTTGGTATCAGCTACCCTGTCAAAATCAGAAACAAGGATTACTGATTAGAACAAGCAAAACGATTTTCGATTAACATAGAATAGATGGCGATCCTCTGATATGGCATAGGGATCGATCAACATTTAGCAATAAGGGTGTGTCCAACGACAATCCAAATCGCTAGCAAGGAGCATGCACTACTGGAAACCCATCCTTTGCCGAGGGCTTCTGGGTTTGTCGAGGGCTAGATCTTGGACACTCGGCAAAGGCTCTATTTGCCGAGGACCAGCCCCAGGAGCCCTCAGCAAAGATAGGCCATCGGCAAAGAGGCCTTTGCCGAGGGCCTGGCCCTCGGCAAAGAAACGGCCCTCGGCAAAATAAATCTTTGCCCCTCGGCAAATATGGCCGGATGGGTCACGGCGGCCACTAGCGTCAGTCTTTGCCGAGTGCCCGTCGTCAGGCACTCGACAAATATTTTTTTTTAAATTTTCTTTGCCGAGTGCCATTGGTCAAGCCCTCGGCAAAGATCCCCTTTGCCGAGGGCAAGGGTAGGCCCTCGGCAAATATTTTTTATTTTTTTTAAATTTTCTTTGCCGAGGGCCATTGGCCAGGCCCTCGGCAAAGATCCCCTTTGCCGAGGGCCAGGCTAGGCCCTCCGCAAAGATTTTTTTTTGGTTTTTTGAACCCAGTTTTTTTGTGGTGCTATAATACATTATTTAAAACTCAATTTTAAAATTTGGGCCAATTTTGACTTTTTTTGATATATTTCCCTAATTTATTTCTTTTCGTTGATTTTTTTTAAATATTTCAAATTTGAACTGTAGGTGGATGGAATAATGCAATTTAGTGATTCAAAAAATGTTATTCATGGTATTTGGTGTATGTTGAGTCCCTATCCATGAACTCGCATCAAATTTCGGGCATCTTCTTCACGTAACATGACGAGGAACTTGTCGGAAAAGTGTTTTTAAATTATATAAAATCCATACGAAGTTCGAAAATCACGAAACTTGTCGAGGTGTCATGTTATCGCATGTGTAGGCTGTGGTAAAAAAATGAGAATGTTTCGAGCAAGTTGTGATGTCGGATGCCTAAAACCCAGACACATGTGATAACATGACACCTCGACAAGTTTCGTGATTTTCGGACTTCGTATGGATTTTATATAATTTAAAAACACTTTTCCGACAAGTTCCTCGTCATGTTACGTGAAGAAGATGCCCGAAATTTGATGCGAGTTCGTGGATAGGGACTCAACATACACCAAATACCATGAATAACATTTTTCGAATCACTAAATTCCATTATTCCATCCAACTACAGTTCAAATTTGAAATATTCGAAAAAAATCAACGAAAAGAAATAAATTAGGGAAATATATCAAAAAAGTCAAAATTGGCCCAAATTTTAAAATTGAGTTTTCAATAATGTATTATAGCACCACAAAAAAACTAGGTTCAAAAAACCAAAAAAAAAATCTTTGCCGAGGGCCTAGCCTGGCCCTCGGCAAAGGGGATCTTTGCCGAGGGCCTCGCCAATGGCCCTCGGCAAAGAAAATTAAAAAAAATAAAAAATCTTTGCCGAGGGCCCTGGATCTGGGCCCTCGGCAAAGGGCCCAACCCTAAATCGGCTAGCGGCTTGGCCCAAAATCCCCGCCCACATTTCATACGCCGCTGCTGTGAGCCGCCGCCGCCCCGCGCGCCTGGCCGCCCCACGTGGCCCGCCGCCGCTGCGCGCACCACCGCCGCGCCCCCGGCCGCCCCGCGTGGCCCACCGCAGCGCGCCCCGCCGCCCCACCACCGCGCCGCCCCTGCGCGCCGCTCCAGCGTCGCCCCACCGACGCCGCCCCACCGCCCCAGAGCCACCCTGGGGGCGCGCCCTGCCTCCCCTCCCCATCTCGGTCGAGCAAGGGGAGCTCGGCTGCCCCGGTCGGCCCTCCGGCGGCCCCCCGCGCCGGCCTTCCCCCCCCCCCCCCCCCCCCCCCCCGCGCCGGCCTTCCCACCGCCCCGGCCGGCCCTCCGGCGGCCCCCCGTGCCGGCCTCCCCGCGCTGGCCTTCCCGCCGCCCTGGCCGGCCCTCCGGCGGCCCCCTGCACCGTCCTTCCCACCCCCACGCTGGCCTCCCCGCCCCGACACCAGCCCCCAGGCCACCCCCGTCGCCGGCTGCTGTTGGAAGGGAGGAGGCAGAGGGTGAAGTAGGAGGAAGAAGAGAATGAGAAGAGGAGAAGGAGGAAGGGGAAGAGAAGGAGAAGAAGAGGAGAAGGAGGAAGGGGAAGAGAGGGAGAAGAAGAGGAAAAGGAGAGAAGAAGGAGAAGAAGGGGAAGAAGGAGAGGAGGAGGAGGAGAAAGAGAAGAAGGGAAGAGGAGAAGCGGAGAAGAGAGAAGGGAAGAGGGGGAGAGGAGTACTCCGACGCCGCTCGACCTCGCCGGAGAAGAAAGTGACCCCCGCACCGCGACGCCCGACTCCACCGCAACCCTAGGTAAAACTCTTGTTGTCGGCCTTCGTGCCGTATGTGGTTGTGTGGGCCTTCGTGCCATAAATTGATATGAGGGCCTTCGTGCCGTTGTGGTTGTCGGCCTTCGTGCCGTTGTGAATGTTGGCCATCCTGTCATTTTTTTGCAGGTTTTGGAAACCTCCCCGTGCAGGGGAGGTGCTGCCAAAATTTTGAACAAACAATAACCTATTGCCTTTTTATGCAGGAGAAGAGCACGTCGGAGGGGACCCGGAGGACCCCGATCGTCTTCGTCGGCGTCGCGGTTCTGCCTGCACTGCGTTGCCTCGCCACTGCGTCAACTCGCCACTGCCCCGCTAGCCTGACTTCACTGACACCCTAGGTATAAATAACCTCTTTTTCCGCATGTCTGTCATAGCCCGCGCGTAACCTAGTTAGGCGTCTCCCGTCCGAAAGAGATACGGTCGTAGGTATGTGGATCTTTGCAAATCTACGACCGTATCTGTTTTGGATTGTCCACGTTTTTTGGACAGCCCACGGATGCGTAGATGGGTTAGTTTCCATGGTCCGCTCCGGTCCGAGACGGAGTTTCGGCATCACCTCCCTGTTGTTCTCCGGATACACACTCTCCCTTGCAGGACGTGTATCGGGAGAACAGCGGGGAGGTGCTGCTGAAATTCTGTCTCCGAGAGGAGCGGAGCCTGGAAACTGACCTCATCTACGCATCCGCGGGTGGGATTAGGACCTATCCTCACCTATTAGACATTAGGAACACCATGTAGATGCAATTGATGGTCACAATACTCTATGATGTAAATGTTAAATGATGGAGGACCGTCAGTGGATGTACACTGGCTGAAGAAGCGGGAGTGACTACGACTATGAATGGGTGAAGGGGACAGATCGTTTCTTGAAACATGCATTTGGCCCAGGAGCAGGAGGACATTCTCTAGTTTGGTGTCCCTGCAGCAAATGTGACAACAGGAGAAAGGTAGACGAGAAGACCATGGGTAGACATCTTGTGTTCAATGGTTATACGCCTAGCTACCAGCAGTGGATCTACCATGGTGAAGCAGATCGTATAAGAGCGGAGGTGGTGAGAGCACACCTCGAGACTTTTGATGATGATGCTGGGGTAGCAGACATGCTAGATGATGCCCACCAAGCTCACTTCGCTGAACGACGTGAGAAGGAGGAGATGGAGGAATCCGCAAAGGACTTCTACAAAATGTTGCACTCGGCACAGAAACTGCTTCACAAGCGTACAATGATTTCTCAGCTGGATGCGGTTGGACGCTGTCGATGTTTTACCACCGGCAACCCGTCACGGGGTACCCGGGACGGTGATTTGTTCGGAGGGGTATCGGTGTTTGCTGGAACTCGGTAGTAAACGCAGGGAGACAACGATTTATACTGGTTCGGTACACCGGAAAATCACGGCACCCTACGTCCAGTGTGGGGTGGATAGTATATTGCACCCTGCGCTATTTGTTGTGGTTGTGAGTTCTGTTGGTTATGTCTGTCGCTGCCGATCTAGGGACCCCTGCCCTCCTTTATATAGTCTAGGAGAGGCGGGAGTCCTAGTCGGTTACAAAGTAGAGATCCTAGTAGGATTATGTGTAACTAGTTCTAGTAGGATTACATGTAGGGAATCCTAGTTGGACTAGGTCTTCTTCTCTCTTCTCCATGGGAAACCCCATGGGTCCCGTATCAACAAGCCCCCGAGCATCTCATGGATGAGCTTCGGAAGCCTTCTTGTTCTTCTTGGTCTTCGTTGAGTTGTTGTAAATCCGTTCGAGGTTCTTCTTGAAGTGAAACCTTGAGATGGTCTTCTTTGTCTTTTCTTCAGCTGATGTGCACTTTTGGATAAAACTGCACTCAGTGAGTGTAGCCCCCGAGCCTCTTGCTTGTTGGGACAAGAAGCCAGAGGGTCCCTTTAGTCTTCTTGGTTGCTCCGAGTTCTTTTTCGGTGGGTGCAATTTTTCGTAAAAATTGCACTCACTGAGTGTAGCCCCCGAGCCTCTTGCTTTTGCTTGCAAAAGTTGGAGGGTCCAGATTCTTGTCTTCAAAAAATTTTTGGGGTTATATATCCCGCAGCCCCCGAGCCTTCTCCGAGTACTTTTCTTTAGAATAGAAATCGGATGAAGGGTCTTGATGTGTTGTCTTTGTTGTAGTCTTGAGTACTTGTATTCTTGGTCTTTCATCCTTGAATTCGAGCCCCCGAGCGTAGTTGAAGCGAATGCCGAGCCCCCGAGCTTAGTGTTTGACTAAGCCGTGATGCTCTTCCGAGTTGTTTTTATTCATCCAGGTCATTTCTAGACTTCTCTGGTTCTTGATGTACCTCTTCCAGGTTGTTTGCACTTCGTCTAGGTTCTTTCTGAACTTGTATGTACCTTATCCGGGTTGTTTTCTGATTTGACTAAGTCGTGATGCTCTTCCGAGTTGTTCTTATTCATCCAGGTCGTTTTCTAGACTTCTCTGGTTCTTGATGTACCTCTTCCAGGTTGTTTGCACTTCGTCCAGGTTCTTTCTGAACTTGTATGTACCTTATCCGGGTTATTTTCTGATCAATCCGGGTTCTTCCTGAATTTGTCTTGGTACTTGCAGCACCTCTTCGGGGTTGTTTTATGATCGATCCGGGTTCTTTCTGGATTTGTCTTGGTACTTGCCGTACCTTGTCGGGGTTCTTTTTTGATCAATCCGGGTTCTTTCTGAGCTTGTCTTGGTTCTTGCCGTACCTCATCGACGTTCTTTTTTGATCAAACCAGGTTGTTTCTAGACTTCTCTGAGTAAAATAGCTCTCAAGAGCGTGTTTTTCTTGATCTCATGGTATAGATGTAGCTCCCTTGGTTCGTGGCCGCGTTGTTGATCGCCGCAGCCGAGTTGCTGGGTATTTCGGACGAGTAGTTGGATACCACGTCCGAGCAGTTGGCTGTAGACACGTCGAGCATCCGGAATTCGTCACCGACTAGTTTGTTGGTTCTGAGTAGTAGTCGAGGTAGTCATTGAGCATCGTGGCGGAGTCGGTGGGTTGTTGTAGTGGTAGCCGGAATCCGTCGTCGTTGTGGAGTACTCGGAGAGTGTTGCGCTATTACCGGGTTGTCGTAGTGGCCTGCTTGCTTCCAGTCGGATGGCTTGCTTGTTGGCCAGCTAGAACAGCTTGTCGACAGGAATGTACGTATCATGTACGAGCCTTGATATGTATGTGCGTGCACATACATAAATAGTGCACAAACGCCTTGGCCTTGCCTGCTTCTTTGGTCGTTCGTCTTGCTTCATGGTCAGTCCTCCGTATCCGAGTTGATCTTGATTTTGTACCGTTCATGCTGAGGTCTTCGTATCCGAGTTCATCTTAACTTTTTGCGTTCGTGCAGACTCGGTGTACTTTTGTCTAGCCTGCAGCTTTGGGTTTTCTTGTGTGCCTTCCTCTTTTTGGCTTGGCTTCCGTATCCGAGTTGTTATGTAGATCGCGTGTTCTTCTTGCTTAAATCGTATCCGAGTACTCAGACTCCTCGGCCGAGTAGTCAGTCTTGGCTTGCTTGTTATCTGTCTTGATGCACGGTTGGACATCTCGTGTGTTCAAAGTAGTCGGACATTCGAACGGACAGGTTGCTATCTTTGGTCTCGGACGACTTGCTGCTCGTGGCTTGGTTCTGATTTGGCTTTGATATTTCGGAGTTGTAGATGTGATGACAGCCTATATATGACTTGACGTGTGCTTGCACCTTGTTGGATCGTTCGTGTCCCATCATGATTTATGTGTCCAGTAAATTGATGGCTTCCTCATTTGCATGCATGCAGATCCGTATGTGCATGTGTATTCAGTGTATATATGCATATATCTTAATCTTTTGCTCGCTATTGCTTCCTGGACGTCATATGTGCATGTCGTGGTTGTACTCTGCCCTGTAAACAACTCTGTGCGTTATCCTGACGAAATCCCTCGATTTGTCGAGTACTTTTCTTTTCTTCCTCTTTTGTGATCCGTCGAGTGCTTTGTCTGCGCTATGACTTGTTAGATGTAGATCTTTGTGTTGACAACCTTTCGCCTGCGCTATGTAAAACGACTCGGCATAGAATGTTGCCTTGACAAACTTCGGCATCCGAGTGCTTTCTTGAGTGGCGCTTGTGCTTTTCTGAGGAAAAAGTATTCCTATCTGGATGTAGCCCCCGAGCCTCTTGCTTTTCGGAACGAAGAGCTGGAGGGTCTTTTTAAGCTTAATTTCGGTCGACTAGTTTTAGGTGTTAGCTTTTAGCTACCCTCATCGGCGGGTTTAAGCGTCTTTTCAGCTATTTTGCTCTCGGCCGGGATGCTCAGGCATGTTTTCAGCCATTTTGCTTTTTGTTTCGGGTGTTAGCTTTTAGCTACCCTCATCGGCGGGCTCAAGCGTCTTTTCAGCTATTTTGCTCTCGGCCGGGATGCTCAGGCATGTTTTCAGCCATTTTGCTTTTTGTTTCGGGTGTTAGCTTTTAGCTACCCTCATCGGCGGGCTCAAGCGTCTTTTCAGCTATTTTGCTCTCGGCCGGGATGCTCAGGCATGTTTTTAGCCATTTTGCTTTTTGTTTCGGGTGTTAGCTTTCAGCTACCCTCATCGGCGGGCTCAAGCGTCTTTTCAGCTATTTTGCTCTCAGCCGGGATGCTCAGGCATGTTTTCAGCCATTTTGCTTTTTGTTTCGGGTGTTGGCTTTTAGCTACCCTCATCGGCGGGCTCAAGCGTCTTTTCAGCTATTTTGCTCTCGGCCGGGATGCTCAGGCATGTTTTCAGCCATTTTGCTTTTTGTTTCGGGTGTTAGCTTTTAGCTACCCTCATCGGCGGGCTCAAGCGTCTTTTCAGCTATTTTGCTCTCGGCCGGGATGCTCAGGCATGTTTTCAGCCATTTTGCTTTTTGTTTCAGGTGTTAGCTTTTAGCTACCCTCATGGGTCGACAACTTGCTTGATGTAGTCGAACAGCATGATGAAGTCGTCGGACAGCTCGTCCGAGTTGTTTGCTGATGAGTTTAACCAGACGAGTGACTGTCATGTCGAGTACTCGAAACAACTCAGAACGTGTTGCCGGGTTCCCAGAATTTGGTTGCTTGCTCGTGACTTGTCGGCTTGCTGTAGGTGGTCTTCTCTTTATTGACCGTGTAGCTTGTATTTCTTGACCTTCTCTCGTATGAGCATGTCGTATGTATAAATCAATGCACAAACACCTTTGGCTTTGCTTGCTTGCTTCCTTTGTTAGCTTCTTGCATGTCCGTGATGTATTCGTATACGAAGTTGTAGCAGTACAATTTGTTTCTGGATCAGAGTCATCGGACGGATCGCTCGCTTCAGGCTTGGACTACTTCCGCGCTTGATGTAGTCGAGTTCTTTTGGTACGACGTCGTAACCTGATATTCCTCTGTTCTACACTGATTCGGTACTTGTCTTGGATAGAATTGGCTCTGGACTTGTACGAACTTCTGTTGCTTGTTCGAGTAGGAGTAGGACTTGTTTCTGGGTTGGACTTGAATCCGCGTGAAGATGAGTTGTATATGTGCATGTCGTATGGATGGTGACGTGTGATGTAATTCCTTTGGTAGAATACTTGCTTGTCGTGTGGTGCTTTCTTGCTTGCATGCTTCCTTCCTTCTCTTGCTCGTGGCTTCAAAGCAATTTGAAACGTATACGTATACGCAGTTGTATACGGTCTTGGACTCTTGGTGGTCGTATCCGAGTGCGGCTCAAAAACTATTTCCATAATTGACGCTTGCTAATCCCTTTTGGTTTGTACGGTGACTTGGTTGACTTTTGTAGGAAATCCTTGTTTCTGCGTGTTGCAAGCTTGCTGTTCGTAGCCTTACAGTGCTTGCGTTCCTTGACAGGTTCCCGTGCGGGTGCCACATCTATCTGTGGTCGTTGAGGCCGAGAACCCTACATCTAGTGTTGATCGGAGTAGGACCGGTCGACTTTCTTCTTCGAACGATGGTGATGATGAGTGTGAACATGGCGAGTTGTTGACAAGATCGACTAGAGCTGCGGCGAGTTGTCGATGGGAGCCGACGAAAGTCGCGGCATGTCTTGATCTTAAGGTCCACCGAGCTCTCGAACGCAAAGCGCCGAGAACCCCTACCTGGCGCGCCAGCTGTCGATGTTTTACCACCGGCAACCCGTCACGGGGTACCCGGGACGGTGATTTGTTCAGAGGGGTATCGGTGTTTGCTGGAACTCGGTAGTAAACGCAGGGAGACAACGATTTATACTGGTTCGGTACACCAGAAAATCACGGTGCCCTACGTCCAGTGTGGGGTGGATAGTATATTGCGCCCTGCGCTATTTGTTGTGGTTGTGAGTTCTGTTGGTTATGTCTGTCGCTGCCGATCTAGGGACCCCTGCCCTCCTTTATATAGTCTAGGAGAGGCGGGAGTCCTAGTCGGTTACAAAGTAGAGATCCTAGTAGGATTATGTGTAACTAGTTCTAGTAAGATTACATGTAGGGAATCCTAGTTGGACTAGGTCTTCTTCTCTCTTCTCCGTGGGAAACCCCATGGGTCCCGTATCGACAGACGCGTAATGGGGTTGAAGGCCGAGTTAAACCTGAGTCGAGAAGGCTTCGATAAGATGTTGGCCGTGTTTGGCACCATGCTACCGGAGAAGCACACTTTGCCGACGAACTTGTACGAGGCAGAGAAACTCCTTCGTATGCTTAAGATGCCATATGACAAGATACATGTTTGTCCGAAGGGGTGCATCCTATTTAGGAAAGAACACAAGGACGCAAATTACTATCCGAAGTGTAAATCCTCTAGGTACCTAGAGGTAGACTCTGGTGATGGTCAGAAAAAGCAGCTTCTGATCCCGGCGAGAGTGCTATGGCACCTTCCTTTCCTGCCGAGGATCCAACAACTATTCATGATCGAGGAATCCGTGAAACAGATGACATGGCACAAAGATGGCAAATGGTACAATCCTGGGAAGATGGTACATCCGTCTGATGCTGAAGCATGGACGTACTTCAATGACAAACATCATGACAAAGCAGCTGAGGCCCATAATGTACATGTCACGCTGGCAACAGATGGGTTCAATCCTTATGGAATGATGGCTGCCCCATACACATGCTGGCCCGTTTTTGTTATCCCCCTCAATCTCCCTCCCGGCATCTCCTTTCAACGGCATAACGTATTCTTGTCGTTGATAATTCCTGGACACCCGGGGAGTAATATGGGTGTGTTCATGGAGCCTGTGATTGATGAATTGATCCATCCTTGGGAGAAGGGGGTATGGACATATGACTGAGCTACAAAGACAAGCTTCAAAATGCACGTTTGGTACCACTACTCCCTGCATGACTTCCTAGCATATGGGTTATTTGCCGCCTGGTGTGTTCACGGGAAGTTCCCATGCCCAATATGCAAGGAAGTTGTGAGGTTCATTTGGTTGAAGAAGGGTGGCAAGTATTCGTCGTTCGACCAGCATTGTCGGTTCCTCCCTCTAGACCATGAATTCAGAGAAGACATCAAGAGCTTTACGAAAGGTGTCAAAGTGATAGACCCTAAACCGCACTTGAGGACTGGTGCCGAGGTTCGTACTCAGATAAATGCTCTCGTGCCCAATGAAGAAGGTGGTTTTGTGGGATATGGTGAGGAACATATGTGGACTCATAAGTCCGGCTTGACGAGGCTCCCCTATTTCGATGACCTTCTTCTGCCACATAATATTGATGTAATGCACACTGAAAAGAATATCGCCGAGGCACTTTGGGGAACTCTCATGGACACTAACAAGTCTAAGGACAACGTTAAGGCTAGAGTGGACCTAGCGATGTTGTGCGATAGACCGAATCAAGCGATGCAGCCTCCTAGTGGCCAAAACAAGAACTGGAAAAGGCCTAAGGTCAATTTCATCTTGCAAATCGATCAAAGGAGGGAAGTACTAAAATGAATCCAAACGTTAATGTTCCCAGATGGATATGCAGCGAATCTTAGCAGGGGAGTGAACTTAGGCACTCTGTGAGCCAACGAGGTGAAGAGTCATGACTACCACATATGGATTGAGCGGCTTCTTCTGGCGATGGTCCGAGGCTATGTCCCTGAGCATGTTTGGCTAGTGCTGACAGAGTTGAGCTTTTTCTTCCGCCAGCTTTGTGCCAAGGAGATATCTCGGACCGTCGCTCAGGACTTGGAAAAGCGGCACCTGTGTTGCTCTGTAAGCTGGAGAAGATCTTGCCACCCGGCTTCTTCTTGCCGATGCAGCATCTGATTGTGCACCTCCCGTCCGAGGCACGTTTGGGGGGGCCCGTGTAGGCCCGTTGGTGCTATCCAATTGAGAGATGTCTAAAGACTCTTCGCAAAAAATGTACAAATAAAGCCAGAATTGAGGCTTCCATTGCAGAGGCATGCCTTCGGGAGGAGGTGGCAAACTTCACAACGCAATACTACAAGCCGAACCTTCTTAGCAATCATAATCCACTCCCTCGTTACAATGCTGGCGAAAATGAATCGACCCTCAGCCTTTTCCAAGGCCAACTCGGCAGTGCAAGTGGATCAACCCCGAAGCTATTGGGAAATGAAGAGTGGCGCAGTATCATGCTATATGTGTTGAATAACCTTACCGAGGTGCAGCCGTACATCAAGTAAGTTCACAATGAACTTGTTTCAATACGCCGTCACTATTCTACATCCAACCCCATTGATTCTCGTTCGGACAGGGAATTTGTTCGTGAATTCTGGCATCAATCAAGGGATCCTACCTCGCATGAACAAGACACCCTTGTTTCGTGGGGTGCAGGAGCGGGAAGGCCTGATTTCATTTCTTGGTTCAAACAAAAGGTAATGTCCAATTTAGCTCGTACGTTCGATCGTCCAAGGTGATCGTACGTTTGATTAATATAATGATCTATCATGCTTCACCTTGTAGGCCTAGACCGGTTCATCCATGAGTGACGAGTTGAAATAGGTTGCAAACGGTTGTGACGTTAGGGTGAAGTCATTTACCGGCTATGACGTGAATGGATATCGCTTCCACACAACAAGTTACGAGCAGATTCAGCCCAAACGAAAAACCACAAATAGCGGAGTTTGTACACCCGGCACTGATGGCCTCGACTATCATGGTATAGTTGAGGAAATCTATGAACTCTCATTTCATGGAGACAAACCTCTTAAACCTATCATGTTCAAATGCCACTGGTTTAATCCTCGATCAACGAGACGAACCCCTCATCTTGGGCTAGTCGAGATTCGAGAAGATTCCATCTATCCTGGAAAAGATGTCTACATTGTGGCTCAACAGGCCGTGCAGGTGTATTATACTCGATACGCCAACAAAGACAAAGAGGATCTTAAGGGTTGGGCTATTGAGCACCAGGTATCTCCACATGGTAAACTACCTGCCCCAAACGATGATGATTACAACTTCAATGCAAACACATATGATGGACAGTTCTATCAAGAAGATGGGCTACCAGGCACGTTTGAGATAGTCTTACCCGAAGCAATCAAAATGGAAGTAGACAACGAAATGGTTGGTGGCAAGGTAGATGGAGATGTGGTGGTAAATGCCAAGGACATAGCAATGCTTGAGCGATTACTTCTAGGCAATGACTACGATGACAACATAGAACCTTTGGATAGTGTTGCCCATTTGGACAATTTTGACAGTGATGATGAGACCTATGATCCCAATCATGAAGATTATTCCTAATACATGAAATACTATGTTTTTTTTAATTTGTGTTTTGTTTATATATTTTGAATCTATTTCTAATATATGTACTAATTAGTCTTGTTCATTCTTTGTGATTACAGGTGATTGAACAAAGATGGCGAGCAGACGTCCACGCCGTGACACGCCCTCGGTTTACGGGAGAGACCGCCCTCTCCTTCGAGGTGAGGGGTCATCGTCCGGGGCAGTGTCCGTAGGAGGTGACGAGAGGAGGACCAGGGGCAGTAGCCGCAGGAGGCAGCGGTCTCCTCCCTCGCCACGTGATGAGGTGCTGGAGGAGGAGCACGTGACGGCCATGGCCACGTCCTCGTCGGAGGATGAGAGGGGTCAGCAGATGGGCAAGGGAGGCGAGGCACTCGAGGGCGAGGGGGGCGAGGGGCTCGAGGGCGAGGGAGGGGGTACCGCTACCCGGACTCCCTACGAGCGAGGTCCCGCGAGCCTCCCTCTGGTTCCACTTCCTCACAACCGCCCAGTGATTCGGCCTATGGCAAAGAGGTAAGTAACTATAGATGTTATCACAACTACTTCATAAGATATGTTGGAAATCATAAGAGAAACTGATAAATTTTCTTAATCACTTGTGCAGGGCCTAGTTGGTTTTGTCAGGTACTCCAGCACGCACCCCCGCAAGCATCCTTGGTGTTTTGTGTAGGAAATGGTACCCCGGCATTGTGCAACTGTCCGAAGAGCCGGTGGTGTGGGAGCCGGCCTCCAACTGGGATAGGTACACGCTGGTCACGGATGACACTTACCGCAACAAGCAGGAGCGGGTATTGGTGGAGTTTTGGGTAAGTTTCTCTCGCACAACATTGCTTAATACATCTCATTCATTGGTTAAATGTTTTATTGAAATAATGAATGGATACATCGGTTTTGTATGCAGAAATTTTTCAAGGCCGAAGAAGGACTTGAGGCCCAGGCGGATCGGGTGGCTGCCGCAGCTTGTAGGAAGTACATCACCGAGATGCACCACCATGGGCGCGTCCAAACCCACATAGACTACTACAGGTCGGTACTTAAGCAGTCCCTCCCCAAGCCTCAAGCAAGACTGATTACGCTGACCCGGGACCAGTACCTTGAGGTAGGCGAATAACATTCATAATGATTCGTTTTGATATTAAGTAGGTTCAATTTCATCTTCTTATATGTCAAATACTCGATGACTTGTAGGTGATTCCCTGGTGGTGCCGATCGTATCTGTGCAGTTTTTAGCTCCTCCACCTCCTACTCCTGCAGCTACTCCTGTAAGTATGAAAGTTCACTTTTCGCTTGTGCTTTGCATGTATGTCGGCCTTTGTGCCGTTGTGGATGTCGGTGTTCATGCCGTTGTGGATGTCGGCGTTCGTGCCGTTGTGGATGTCGGCGTTCGTGCCGTTGTTTCTTGCAGGTTTTGGAAACCTCCCCGTGTAGGGGAGGTGCTGCCAAAATTTTCAATTGAGTCTAATCTTTTTGTATTCCTAGATTACTAGATGCAATCTCTAAGTTCCAAAACTGTTTTCACGGATTACTCACACATGCAATCTCTGCTCCTTTGTGCAGCCTCCGTCCACGGGTTCCAATCATCCCAGTAGTGCATTACCGGTTAATCCCGCCTTTCCTTCACCACCGTCTCATAGGCTACCTTGATGAGGACTAGTGCTAGGTGATGTGGTTGGACTTTATTGTAATATTTGTGGTTTATGGTTCTGACTTGTGCTTGGATTTCATGAACTTGTCGTAATAAACATGTGAATGATGATGAACATGTGACTTGTCGTTGTAATATATTGTGATTTGTGGTTCACAATTATGGTTGTGATATATTGTGAGAAAATGGGTTCTGTGTGATATATATATATATATATGTGATGGTTGATATATATATATATATATTTATATATATGAAATGCTTGTGTCGATGGAATGCAAAAAACAAAAAAAATTTAAATTTCTGCCTCTTTGCCGAGGGCAATGACCAAGGCCCTCGGCAAAGAAGGGTCCTTTGCTGAGGACCGTCCCATTGCCCTCGGCAAAGATTAATTGGAAAAATTTTGGAACATTTCTTTGCCGAGGGCCATGGTTGGAGGCCCTCGGCAAAGACTTTTAAAAAAAAATTCTTTGTCGAGGGCCTACGGGGAAGCCCTCGGCAAAGATTTTTCAAAAAAAAAGAATAATTCTTTGCCGAGGGACGTCCCATTGCCCTCGGCAAAGATTTTTTGGAAAAATTCTGCAACATTTCTTTGCCGAGGGCCATGGTTGGAGGCCCGAAGGCAAAGATTTTTCAAAAAAAAGAATAATTCTTTGCCGAGGGCCCCCAGAGACGGCCCTCGGCAAAGACTCCGTCCCAGGCGCTGGCGTCGTGACGGCTGCTTTTCTTTGCCGAGTGTCGGTCCAGCCCTTGGCAAAGGCTTTGCCGAGTGCCCGATAAAGGGCCCTCGGCAAAGACCCTCTTCGCCAACTCAAAATTCCCCGAGAGCTCTTTGCCGAGGGCCGCCCTCGGCAAAGCCTTTGCCGAGGGTTAATGGGCCTTTGCCGAGGGCCTCAGGCCCTCGGCAAACAGGCCATCTCCAGTAGTGATGTTATATTCAAAACTGATGAAAGATAATGATGATTCGGTAGTTCATATATAACTAAGGAGATCATAAGCCATAGTGACCATCTTCGGATCAAAGTGTAACCATAGAGGACTCTCTATAGATGATTCGGTAGTATTTGGTGGATACACGATCTCGAACGCCGGCTACCGCCGTGTCCGCCACCATCGTCACCCTCAAGCACGGTCTGATCCAGTGATCATGTTCGAGTTCTCTTCCTCTCGCTCAATGGTACATGACCTGGACTGCCTTCCGTTCTGGGCCGCACAGGGTCCCTCTCTACTTAGCCCACTCTGGCCCAGCTAGTCTAACATTCGCCTTCTTCTATCTTGGAGGCCCAGCACGCCTTCCCACCTGAATGTTCCCATGTTCAGTTTCTTCAGTCATTGGCTCCCCTTCTTCAGCAACAGCGTCTTCAGTATTTTCTGGTGCCATCTCCACAGTTCGGTCTTCAGTGGTGACACAAAGTCACAATGGCAATAAAATTCAAGATGTTGACTATTCATAGAAATTTGGTTTAAGTAACAACTCAACACAATAGCATAGTAATAGGGTGCACATACCATCTATATAATGGGCTCGCTCTCCTGGACTTAGAACATGCACCTCATGTTTTTGATCAGTAGGTTGTTCCTCTTCCTCATCTTCTGACTCACTAAGCCATCTGCCCCATCCATAATAGGAGGGTCACCTTGGGCCAGTCCTTCTAGCTGCATTAAGTGGCAATACAGCTTCACGAGCAGGTGGTTCAATGAACATAGGATCTTCCACTTCCTCATATGCTGACTTAGTCTCTGCTGGTACCTACAAATGTACAAAACTTATTGAATTGAGCCCACTGGCAATTTCACAACATGAATATGCATCATCAATGTTGAGACTGGCGGTCTCAGACAGTGGGGAATTGGTAGGGGCCTCCGCCCGATGAGTGCGGTAATCGGGCAGAGGCTTTGGATGGGTTGGCATGGTGAGTGGGCGTGTAAGGGAGTGACATGCAATGCAGTGGTTTCATTAATACATTCACCAACCTATGGTACTGTTACAAGTGTTCCCTATTTATAGGGCTCAACTACCACTTTTACAGAGTTTACAATAGTACCCTTCAACTACTACAGTACATTCTCGGAATATCCCACTACTCGCCTTTCTTCTCGGGGGTAATCTTGTCTTGCCGCCCTCAGGTACTGGGCCTGCGCGATCAGCCGGCCCATCAGGCCTCAGGATCCGGTGATGGGCCTTTGGGCCTCCGCCGTCGGTCTCCGCCCCATCAGGCCTCAGGATTCGGTGAAGGGCCTTTAGGCCTCCGCCATCGGTCTCTGCCCCTGGGACGCCGAGGCCGCAGACCCCCGACGCCTAGTATTGCTGTCCTCCTGCTTGGGTCTCTGCCCCTACGAGCGGAGGCCGAACCGGCGCGCCCGCGCCGTCCACGAGCGCCTTCCTCTGGTTACCTGCACACACACACGTAGGTAACGTTGGCACTTGATTAGCCTTGCAGCGGGGTGGCCTCCGCGCCCTTCGCCCGAAGACGCCTACGAGCTAACCAGGCGAAGGCTGTGCCAAGGTCACCGGTGGTGTCCTGTAAGCAGTCTGAGAAACCGTCATCTTTCTGGGTCTGGAGGCGTGGTAGCTGGGCCTTTACTGAGGGAGTTGGTCGGAGATGTCTCTGCGAATTGTTGGTCGCGTAGGTCTCCGCCACTCTCGGAGGTTGTGTTACAACAGTTCCCCCCTTTTGAGACCACGGTCCGCCCGAGCGTGTCGTGAGCTCAAAAATGCCCTAAGCAAGGACGTCCGCGGGGGCGGAGACTGCGCTTAGTCATGTCTCCGACCGATCCCCACAGGTTCCCCCCTGGCCTACTCTGGCGTGGCCGCTGGTCTTGTCATAGTAGCCGTTAGGCTGCAAAACTAGCCGTTGTCCTACGCTGTGGCCGTTTACGCTGTATTGCTTTCCGTTGTATACCTTGCGACTTCTTCGGAGATGACCGTTGGGCGGCAGGCGAATTCTTCGGAGATGACCATTGTACGGTAGGAGCTGAACCGCCCGCCCGTGGCCTATATAAAGGCGGGGTTGGTGGCGGGGTCCCCCCCCTCCCCCCCCCCCCCGCATTGCTCATTCGCCTTCCTTGCCTCTGAGAAATCGGTCTCTGTTCTCTTCGCTTTCACCTGAGCTGCCTTCGCGCGTTTCGTCTTTCCGCTTGCGTCTTCTGCCTAGGCTGCCGCCACGGTGGCTTTCTTTTTTGCCTCCGCCCATACTCGCCGGCCCGCATTCTTTGGACCCTATCGCCACCTTCTCGGCATTAGGGCCACCGGCTGGAGTGCGCGCTTTGAGGAGTGCATGCTTGCCTCCGCCTCCATGTTGGAATTTGAAAAGCTAGTGGAGGAGGATTTGGGGAGTGTCTCCGCGTCCATCGGAGACTTGATCGCTGCAGAATCCAGAGACATGGCGATAAAGTCATGGGATTTCGGCCCCTCCTCCATTACTGAAGAGGCGGTCGCGGAGATGTTGAAGGAATCGTATTTTCCTTCTTCGAGGGTAAAAATCCCTCCACCTGGCCAGACTATTCTGGAATCGGAGGAGGGATATGCGGTGGTGTTTTGGGACTTCTTCACCTGCGGCCTCCGCCTTCCTTACATCCCCTTCCTCCACCGGGTGTTGGAGACCTTCAATGTCTAGCTCCATCATCTGACTCCTACTGCCTTCCTCACGCTCAGCAAATTCTCCTGGGCGTGTGTTTCTTATGGCGCCGAGCCAGATGTGGACACCTTCTGCGCTTACTACGAGCTGCAGAAGCAGCCGAAGAAGAAGAAGGAGATGCGGGAGGGCAAGGAGGTGGAGGTGATCTACCAGTATGGTAGTTGCACCTTCATGTCAAAGAGGAACCAAGGCGTAGACCGCCTGGAGATTTCTTTTTGCTAGAAAGGCAAATGGGATCATGGCTGGCTTGGGGAGTGGTTTTACGTGAAGACCTATGGGGTCCGTAGCACCACCGAGGATGGTGCGGAGGTCACAGAGTATCCGTTGTCCTCAAGAATGGAGGTGATGGCGCCGCATACGCGCGTGGAACCGCCGGAGGAGGTGTCACCGGCAAGGGAGGCTTGTGATCGGGCCTTTGCGTTGGCGTGCCGCTACTCCGGGGGCCGCGATCTGGTGGAGGAGATTATGGCCTCCAACTATTGGCCCCTGAAAAGAGACAATTCATCCTTTTGGCTTGAAACGGTGGCGGTTCCCGTTTTTGGGCCGGAGGCCGGGATCCCGTTCCCCCGCTTCGGCCAGTCTTTGGGGGAGGGGTGACGGAGGACAGTTTTGTCTCCGAGGTTGAGGAAGCCGCCGTCGGGTTGGTCGGCAGAATTTCCGAGTGTGAGTACACATCCCGGAGAGCCATGGCAGGCACCATGCCGCGGCTCAATCGAGTTTTTGAGGAACTCAGGATCGTGTACTGGGAGCGCGAGGTTCCCGCGGAGGTCCTGGCTTCGATTGACAAGAAGAAGAAGGCCTCCGCAAAGAATGTTACGGCAGAGGCCGAGTCCAAGAAGAGGAAGGGCGCCTCTGTTGCTCGGGCGCCTGTGAAAAAGAAGAAGAGCGTTGCTTTGGTGATCGCGGCGGCCGCGTCTTCGGCCGGTAGTGCTGGCGTTGCCTCCACCGGTAGTGAAGACGTTCAGAGCTCCTTCGTCCCGTCAGTGGACGTGTGGGTCGCGAGCGGCGAGGATCGCGGCTCTCCTGGAGCTCCGGTGTGCCCTGTGAGCGGTGCTGTGAGCAGTGCTGGGCGTCCGAAGGCCAGCGCTGCTCTGGCGTGCTCCTTGCACGGTGCTACGAGTGTCGCCGAACTGTCGGAGGCTAGCGCCGCTGATCCTATGCCTGACATTTTTGGCGGGCTGTATTCAAGTTCTGAAGAGGGCGCAGAGGTTGCCTTGCAGCACGCTCCTTCGTCTCTCGCCGTTGTTGCGCCTTCCTCCGCGCCAGCGGCCGACGTCGGGCAGCTGGAGGCCGTGCTTGCTAAGCAGGTCCCAGTGGCTCAGTCTTCTTCGAGCCCTCCGCCCGCCAGGCCGCTGGCTGAGGAGAGTCGGCCCTTTGGGCCTTCGCCGCATGATATGGTGGAGACTTCTGCCCAAGGGGCTCGGCAGGTGGCCTAGCCTAGGTTTTTTATGAGTAAGTTTGTTTGGCGCACATTTTTGTGTTTACTATCTTTGCCCGGTTTGTTTGTTTATGTATTCTACCAAGTACTAATACCATGTACTTGTTTCTTTGTAGGTGATGTCATGGTTGGACTCCTCACCCCGGAGGAGCAAACGGCCACTGCTAGTGTCAGGTTTGGTCCGAGGCATCCGGGCCGATGGCGCCGGGTCCGAGTGAGTATAGAGTATTTTTATCTTACTCGTCTTTTGGCCTGTTGTTATTGTCTATTTCTGATCGGCCCTCTGACCTAAGTTGTTGTTGTTGTTGTTTTCTTTTTTTGCTATGCAGGCTCCTTCGACACTTCTATCTTAGGTTGGGAAGAGTGCTATCTTGGGGTTCTTGGAGACGTCGGAGGTGGTCTCTGGCAGTTGGTGTATGTATTGTGAGATTTGCTTTTCTCACCTTATGATCTTGTGTTTGTTTGTTCATGTTTGAACAGATCGCTTCAAACAGCGTCTGAGGGACATGGATTTCTTCCAACTTCTTTGTGTTCATCTAGAACACCAGAGCTTGGTGCGTCTCCATGTATGTTCGCCTTTAGACTTGTTTTTGTTTTTATTGCTGATCGCCTTGGTCTTCTTCTTTCTAATCGCAGGGGCATCACACGGCCGTTGTTATGGAAGAGCGCTGCACTCGCAAGGTCTCCGACCGAGATACTGCGATTGAAGTGCTCAAGGCGGAGAACGAGTGCCTGGAAGGTGAAAAAGGGGGTTTGGCCAACTCCCTTGCGGCTCTCCGCCTTTCTCTGGCGGAGAAGGAACAAGAAAAGGAGGCTTTGAGGGCCGATCTCGCCAAGGCCCGGGATGCGGAAGCTTTGTCTACCGAGTAGGCCCGTAGGGCGAACGAGTTGGCCGAGGGTCTCCGGCAAGAGCTGGCCTCTGAGAAGGAATCTGTAGCTGCGGTGGGGGAGCAGCTATCTTTGACAACGAGGCGTTTGGACTCGGTGAAGGGGGTCCTTGCTTCAACCGTTGGCCATTACCGGGCCATCATCGCCGAGTTTGGAGGCGAAACCTCCGCTCCTCCAGAGGAAGATAGCGTCTACGCCCTCGCCTCTTGGCTAAAGCGTCACCTTGTGAAGCTCCCTGGTCTGATCAATGGCTGCACGGACTATGGGGCGTTGGCGGGAGTAGCGAATTACGCCAAGCTTTTGGTGCGCGGTGGGTGTTCGCATACCGAAAGTATTCCAGAGGGAGCGATGTCAGGTCCGGAGGAGCTTGGTGAGACTTCTCTTGGTTTGCGAAAAACCTTGAGAAATTTCATTTTGTACTTTTGGGCTCCATTTGGGAGACATGCTGCCCGGAAACTGGCGGAGGAAAAGAGGGCGAAGGTATTTCTAGTCTTTGTAGCTGCTATTTTTGTCTCCTTGCTTTTTTTGAAGCTACGAAGGCTTTCGTTGCCTGTGCCCCTGATATTCTAGCCTGTGCTATAGGATGCGCAGAAGAGTCTTGCGGGCAGGCCTCCGTTAGTTCTGCGCTCGGCGACCACGGGCGGTGCCTCCGCCACCGCTGGCGCTCCGGTGGGCGCTATGATCGGCGGTGGTGATGGTCAGAGGCCGCAGGCGCTGTCCTCGCCCACAGTTGGTGCGGGCTCCATTCTAGGGACTTCTGCTGCGGCCGATGCACCGGAGGTCTAGGCTCTTTGTAGGACTTAGTTGTTTTGACTTGTATATTGTAGTCCAGTTGGACTCTTGTAAATAAAGTTTCTTTTGTTCTGAATGATTTTGTGGAAAATTTTAACCTTGCGCAGGTTCCGAGTCGGGAGCCTACGCAAGATGTTGCGCCTTTGACTCTCTACAACGACGGTATTTATGTGAGCGGAGAGCTTTGGGAGTATTGGCGTTCGGCCTTTCCCCACATCGTTGCGCGCGGCGTGTTTGAGTCAGTTAAGTTTGACATAGACAACGAGCGCGCTGGGTTTACTCGCGCGCTTGCTTGGCGCGGACCTTCGCCACAATAGTTTGGATTTTATTGTAAGTTTGTGTCCTGTAAGAATGCTACTTGACGTTTTATGGAATACAAAACAGGTTCACTTTCTTGATTGTTTGTGCGGGGGCTTATGTCTATTGTGCTAGTTTACATATCTCGTCTAGTCCTGAGCTTGCACACCGTGGGCCTTTGCTTGGGCGAACGTGCGCGATACAGAGGTGGTGGCCAGGACCTCCGCCCCATGTTCTCTCCTTCTCTGTGCTTGCTTGATGGCCAGGGTAGAAGTGTTGGCAGTTTTTTGGCTGGCGAAGGCATACTTGAAGTCCGCCTGCGAGGCTTGCTGGATCGGTGTGTGATCCGATAGGAGGTTTGGCGCAGCTTGTGCAGATGGCGGAGACTTTTGGTATTTCTTTAGCTGGGTGTTTTAGCTATCTGGTGGTATGGGCCTCCGACGCTGCACACCCGTGGGACATGTTTCATTTGTGGAGATGGCAGGTTAGGTCTCCGGCATCAGGGGGATGTTACGAGATTTCGTGTGATATCCCCCTTCTTCCGTAGGCCTACGCTGTTCATCACCGTGCCGTAGTTCCTGTCTCTTTTCCCACTGTCTCCGATCGTCTACTGGTGCCTCCAACTTTATGAGTTTTCGTACAATATCTACGGCCGACTTAGATATCTAAGGAGACCCCTGCCTCCATGGCCTTTGCTGTGACTTGTGCTTGTGCTCTACCTTCTTCCCCCCTTGTGCCTTATGCTAACTGAGGTTTTAAGGGTGTGGGGGGAACCCATTTTATAGCGGGGTGGTGGCTTTTGGTTGTTAAATTTTTGGTACGTTGTTTGTTGGAACGTATCTTGGCTTTAA